>NW_004949118.1:5387843-5394329 GCF_000317375.1 Microtus ochrogaster | reverse complement strand
AAAAAAAAAAAAAAAAAAAAAAAAAAAAAAAACCACAGAGCCTGTCTGTTTGTATATGCACACGTGTTTGGATGTGTATGTGTGTGTGCAAACGTGCTTGACCCTGTGTGCACATTTGGAGGTCATGAGTTGACACTGGGTATTTTCTTCTATTTCTCTCTAGCTGAAGTTCTTGAGACTGCTTCTCTTATTGAACCCAGAACTCAGCATTCCAGGGAGACTGCCGTCGGTGAGCCCTTGGTGATCTGCCTGTCTCTGCCCCTTCACCCACTTATGAAGGTGTGGAACCCCACCAGTCACTAAAAATGGAGTATACCATCATCCTCTCCAGTCATAGGTCCCAGAGAAGCAAATGCAGACAACCGTGGAGTGCCACCACTGTGTTCTGTGTGGTTAGGTTGATAGTGCCTCTGCCTGTATCGAAGATACAGAGATTTGGTCTTCTAGATACATTCATGAGCATAGGATAACATGACATGTGGCATTGATGGTGTGCTAGGTCTTGTCAATCATTTAGAAATGATTGAAAACATATGAGAAAACGCTGGGAATTTCTCCTTTTTACAACCCTGGGCTTGGATGAGACACCACACGCTCGTACTATGGTGTCAGACTTCTTCTTAGGCCCCAAACTAGCAATGGATTGAAGCCGATGGGGGCAGATCTGAAACACGGGAGTGAAGGGCAGTGCGCTGCACAGGAGGAGAGGAAAGACAAGGAGACAGACTGTCAGGCTACTTTTGACTTCCTCCCACCTTGGAAAGGCCAGTGTGTCTGTTCTGCCTCCTGGGAGTTTCTTCCCCACGAGGTGGACCATAGCATTGCTTCCTCCTCTCTGTCTTTCTACTCTTGTCTTTATGTTCCCACGGTTTTGCAATTTTTCAGTCAGCCCTCAGCATTTTCATCTTTGCTTTGGATCTTTTTATGTTGGTGCTGGACTGAGAAAAGCCCCTCCTGATTTTTTTGTTTATTTATTTTTTGCTTTTTGAGACAGGGTTTCTCTGTAGCTTTGGAGCCTGTCCTGGAACTAGCTCTTGTAGAACAGGCTGCCCTTGAACTCACAGAGACCCGCCTGCCTCTGCCTCCCACGTGCTGGGATTAAAGGCCCTCTTGATTTTTTTTTAATGCTTTTTTGAGACAGGGTTTCTCTGTAGCTTTGGAGTTTGTCCTGGAACTAGCTGTTGTAGACCAGGCTGGCCTCAAACTCACAGAGATCCACCTACCTCTGCCTCCCAAGTGCTGGGATTAAAGGCATGCCCCTCCACCTGGCTTAAAATGCATAGCCCAGGCTGGCCTCGATCTTGTGATCGATTCTCCTACCTCTGCCTCCTTCAGCAAATCCTACTGGCAAAAAAAGGCCCTCCTGCCCGGAGCACAGAACGCTAAGAAAGCAGCGGTGTTACAACACTGCAACCACGCTGCCGCTTAGAAAGGAGGCACCTGGTGAGGATCTGGGACTCCAGGCTCTGAGCAGAGACAGAATGAAACTGTTATTTTCTTAAGCAGGGAAACAAAGGGGCAGGGTTTTCTTTTTAAGGAGAAGTCATCGGTGGGCAAGTAGGAAACAGCAAGGAATGAAGGGAACTCAAATGGGTGTTGTCACCGTGATTTCGGTCTCGGGAAGGAGGACTGGGGCGAGAAGGGCCAGTGGAAGAGAAAGAACAAGGAGATTCCAGAAGGAAACCACACAGTAGTCCTTAATTGGATACAGATGGCGAAAGAAACCCGGGGTTGACATTTTTCTTCCTGAGACTGCAAGCTATTAGGTAGGAAGGTGAGCCAATGGCACAGGAAGCAGTGAGCACAGCTTGATTGTTGTGCTTTAGATGTTCCCAGATAGTCAGATGGCCGCGGTACAGCAACAGCTGGGAATTCAACACAGATGGCCGTTGGGGTCAGAGTCCCATCTTTTCTGTCTGCTGTTCCTCATCAATGGAGCAGCAAGGAGTGAGTGGCTGCCCTAGAGAAAGGGGCACAGATGAGAATTCTAGCAATCAGTTGGAAACTCTGGCGGGGAGGAGGGCAGGGGGATCGTACAGAGTGAAGCGGCACTAGCATTCATGGCTAACATGTTCGGCCGTTAGAGGTTGAACAAGGATGTGTTTTACTGAGTGTGTACTAGGCTGGCCTACTTAGTCCTCAGGGCTACAGGTAACTCCCTGGGAAACTCAGCTTGTACAGCTAACAACGTGAGTAGCTGTGGCCTCCAGTGCCAGCACCCAGGAGATGGGACCTGGAAGACCCAAAGTTCAAGGCCAAATGAACCACAGCAAAACGCGTGTCCAGAAACAAAACAGCAGCAACAACACAACACCAACCAACCAGATAGAAGTATCACGGTGTGTCTACATCTTAATGGACAGAAGAAAGCCTGAGATGAGGTAGTTCATAAAGGGAAGACCTTTGTTCTGCCTCACGAATCCAGTAGATGTGGTGTCTGTGAACATGGCCTTGGCCAGAGCCTTTTGTGGCATCTACTCATGACAGGAATTGGTAACGAGTAGCTACCTGCAGAGCAAACAAAATGCAGGGATGCCCTGTTTCATAACTCATTTTGAAAAGGAATCTCCTCCTCTGAGAAAGCCATTAAGTGCATCAATTCTTTGAATTAACTTAACCACCTCCCTGAGGCTACACTTATGTGGGTCAGGTGCAGTTAAAGTTCTCCAGGCTCTTCAGAAGGGACAGGCCATATTGAAACCCAGAAGTTCCTTTTGCCATGTTGCAAATCCATGCCCAAACCCAGTGACTTAAAAGCAACAGCCATTATTTCTCCCTTCATTTGATTGTGTGGGTGAGCCCATTAGAGGCCCTTCCTGCATCGTCCCTGGCCTTACCCAGGTGTCTGCAAAATTTGATGTTTGGAGGAGCCAGGGATGGTATTCAAGGGACTAAGGCGGGTGTCCGCCATAGCCAGATGTTGCCAATAGATATTAGGATTAGAACAAAACAGCTCAGAGAACAAGAATGGGCATGAATCTATCGTGCTGGGTAGAAAGCAGGTGCCGACTGCAAGTGATCATGACAGTAATGAACAGAGCTGCCAGGCAGCCCATGGGCTGTCCTGCCCTGGCTCCTCGAATCCCCGGAGAAACAGGGTCAGAGTGCGTGCTTATTAGCACCATTTTCAAGACGGAATCATGTACGAACTCCTTAAGTATTTCCATCAAGGTGAAACCCAGAGGCATACAATTTGAAACAAAGGCTTGATTTAATAACTGTATTAGTTTGAAAAATAACATTCTAAAGGTGAGGAGGGCAGGGCTTACAATCTAAGTAAGATGTTGATTCTATGCAGAATAATACATGATACAACAAAGAATGGGAACCACGCCTCTAAGGATGCACTGAAACACAGGATATGACCAAGATTATACGATACTGAGAAATGGAAAAATGAAAGACAAATGCCGGAGAGGATCTGTCATTAGGACACGCTGGTTTATGTTGCAGAAACAATTCCTCAAACTGCAAAGGCTCAAAACTACAGAAACAGCTTTTGCGATCACTGGAGGTTGGTACTGAGTTATCACCGTCAGCGTTGCAGGGGTCCAAGCTGACCTGCTGGATATGCCTGCTGCTCCTCCTCCCTTCCCCTGCTTCTCTTACACCCTTCCCTGCTCCTCCTTCCTCCTACACACCCCTCCTTCCCTCTCTCTCTTTTTCCTCTTTGAATGATGTATCGCTATCTATCACAGGCTGTTTTGATTTCTCCATCCCTCAGCCTCAGCCTCCCACAGGTTAAGATTGCAGTGGGTAGGCCACAAAACCTGGCTTTGTGGTTTTATTTTTTTAAATCAGCTTTTCAAATAACGAAGTCAGGAAACGGAGTCAGTCATATACTGGTCCCTAAAGTTTGCATGTATTTTTTTTTTTTTTTTTTTTTTGTGGATTTTTCGAGACAGGGTTTCTCCGTAGCTTTTGGTTCCTGTCCTGGAACTAGCTCTTGTAGACCAGGCTGGCCTCGAACTCACAGAGATCTGTCTGCCTCTGCCTCCCGAGTGCTGGGATTAAAGGTGTGCGCCACCACAGCCCGGCTGCATGTATGTTATATTAGCCATGCCAGGTCAAAACATTGAAGGAGAGAGTAGCCTGCTATCCTGAGCCCATAGTTGAAAAAGAACTACACATATGGGGGTGGGGGTGGGGAAAGCAGGGTTAATGCCGGCCACAGAGAAACTCTCAAGACTATGGCAGCACCTGGATGGGAGATACATGCAAGGAAAACTCAGCTGAGCGCGGATGGCGCACGCCCTTAACCCCAGCACTTGGGAGGCAGAGGCAGGTGGATCTCTGTGAGTTCAAGGCCTACAGAGCTAGTTTCCCCGGACAGCTAGGGCTATTAAACAGAGAAACTCTGTCTCGAAAGGCAAGAAACAAAAAGGGGGGTAAGAACTCAGGCCTAGGAATCAAACCTCTGAGACGGGTGTGTGGGCATATATAATACACCTGGAGCACGCTACCAACAACTACTACAAACAGCTCAGGGCTTTTCTTGAGTGCCGATTCCCCCGAGGCCTAATCTAAGATACTCTATTCTGTGCTGGTCTGGGGAAAGTTACACACACACACACACACACACACACGCACGCACGCACGCACGCACGCACGCACGCCGGCATGCCCACCCGCCTGCCCACACGCATGCACGCATGCACGCACGCACGCACGCACACCAGGCTCCTGACACCAGGCTCCCGGTATGGCCATGACTCGAGGCTTAGGAATGAGAGCTTGGGACAAGAGATGTCGTAGGTGAATGGAACCTAGAGAGCACTTTCTATGGACATTTGTCCAGGGCTCGGTGGAGGAGACTCACGGGAGTTGGTATGCTGGCTGCTCACAGGTATCTACGCTACGTTCATCATTAGAACTCTGGGGTGGCCGCACTGGAGAGATGGCTCAGTGGTTAAAGGGGCTTGCAGCTCTTGCAGAGGACTCAGGATTTGTTTCTTGGCTCACAACTGTCTGTAACGCCAGTTCTAGGGGATCTGACACCTCCTTCTGGCCTCTGAGGGTACCAGGCGTGCACATAATAGCAGACATACATGCAGGTGAAACACTCATATATATAAAATAAAACTATTTAGGACGTTGCAGTAGGCTTAGCTACTGTTTCCTGACATCCACATGGGATTTAAAATGGCAAAGGCCAAGCATTTTCATTTTTCAATAAAAAAGGCTGTGTCCCAGGAGACAAACACTTAAAGTGTAAATAAACCAGAGTGTTATTTGCTGTGTGTGATTTATTCACATTGTGAACCATTTTAGTTACAGGTTTCCAGAGTCCAGAACTATTCCATCACGTTCTCCAAGTCACCTTCTTTGAGCCCAGGGCAAAACGTTCAGTGTTTATTAACTCGGGCGAAGAGACTGAGATAATGAAACCAGACTTGTTTATTTTTTGATTACCCACATTCCTGAGGTATGCAGGGCCGAAAGCATTGTGGGGAACGCACGGGGGGCTCTTGTTCTCTTAGGTTATCTTTCTCAGATGGCAGATGTTTAGAAGGAGCCTCGACCGGATCTCACGTCATTTAAACCCTCATTCTTTCGCAAATGCCAAGAACGCGTGAGCAGACAAGAAGTTAACGTGCGGCCCTGAAACTCACTCATACAAAGCAATGGTCCAGAAGGTTAGCTAGAAGCAGGGTGCGGGGCTAGGTCCCTTTTAATGAGAACCACTGGTGTTAGGCAGACTTCTTACATATCAGTAGGATATTAAGGAAGGATGCAAAACACATGAAGCTGAGAAAATAAACATTTCGAGAGAAGAGCCCCATATGCCTTCCCTTTCTTGTGTTAGCCCAGAAATGTCATCCTTTCAAAGCAGAAGGGTGAACTGCGCCGCCAAGGACAGAAACTAAAACAACCCATATGGGGGAAAGGGAAGGGAGGTTTAAGGTCACACACCACATGTGCCAGAAACAATGTCACAGCGTAGTCCGGTCTTCCCTGGGCTGCCACTCACCCAGCTGGAGGAATGGCTTGGTATGTGCCTTTCAGCTGGAGAGCTGGTTTGTCAGTAGCGTCGCGCTCCAGATTGGTTATCAGGAACGGTTCAATGCTTAATTATTATTCATGAAAAATTGGCTGTTAATTATAAGATGATTACATATGATTAATTTTAATAAGGGCGTTTGTGTTCTTCGGAGCCTGCGTAGGGATGACCCTGGAAAAAGGATAGTGCTGATTGTAGCCCGCTTTCCTCCTTGTCAGTGAATACCCAGGTCCAAGGCAGGCAGTACTTGGGGAGGGTTAGGCTCTTTCCCATCCCGGTCGAAACTGGCCAGGGTAGTTCTTATGTTGGCCAGCAATTAGCTGAAGACCCTGGCTCCTGACCTAATTCTTTTCCTAACTGAGATGATGGGGGTCTATCTTATGGTATTAGAAAAGACAAAAATGGTATGTGATGATATGATGAAATTGATTTATATATATGTAAAACCTTCACTCCCAATGAGAAACATTTTCCTCATTCACAGA
>NW_004949118.1:5374662-5387430 GCF_000317375.1 Microtus ochrogaster | reverse complement strand
AATAAATAAATAAATATTTTAAAAAAGAAAATATTGAGGAAAAATATTTTGTGTCTATGTGGACCATGTACATTGGCTGTTGTAAGTATTCTAGAGACGGCTTCAGTACATGGAGGGTGTGTCTCAGTTCTAGGCAGATATTATGCTATTCCATATAGCACGGGGCTTCGGCATCTGTAGACTTTGGTGTCTGGGTGCACATGTAAAAAGACACCTGTGATCCAACCATACCTGTTATGTAATCATATGGATTCTCTCTTTTTTTTTTTTTTTTTTAATAGTCTTCCAATATATTAAGTTGGCCCTTGTATTCTTACGGAAGCTCCCTGTGGGGATAATGGCTCATTCATTCCATGTGGATTCAATTTCTTGACGTTTTTTTATAAGGAATTTTGCTTCTCTGCTTTTGAGGCCCATGTATTCTTTAATTTGTCATGTATATTCACAGTAGTGGTATCAGTATGCTACTGGCCTCAAAAATAAATTTTTAAGTTTCCTCTGTATTTATGACTGTTTATAGAAAAGATTATATTATTTCTCATTTATATGCCTAGGGCCAGGGAAGTCATGGCACCATAAGTTTTTTTTTCCTGTGAAAAGGTTTTATTTTTGTTATATGCATATACACACATGCATACACACACGCATATATACATATGTACATATATGGTGTGTGTTAGCATATGTGAAGTATGTTAACATACTTATGTATGTGTGTTGAGTGGGAGCATTGTGGAAGCCAGAGTGTAACATGGGTTGTCTGTTTTGATGACTTTCTACTTGTTTACTGAAGCAGTTACTTCTAGGGGGAACTCAGAGCTCATCAGTCCAGCTAATGTAACTGTCGACCTTGCCCAGTGTATACTCTGCTTATATTTCCTGAGCACAGGGATCACACAAACATTGCTATGCCTGCTGGGCCTTTCTGTGGGTGCCGGGGACCCCAGCTCTGCCTCTCATACTTGCCTGGTAAGCACTTTGCCAACTGAGCCATCTTTCCAGCCCCATGAGGTTTTAAACTTTAAGCTGTGTTAGTAGAGAATGATCAAGGCGTTTGGAAGAAAGTTGCCCATTTAATTGAAGCTATGACTTTTGTCATAATAACATTTACATTAATGTCCTTATTATCATATTGGTAGACTATCTTGCTCTATCACCCCAATGCCAATTACTTTACATTGATATGGCGCCCATCGATGTCTACGGCTTCGATGAGCTTTTATCCCTACTATCGAATGCGAGTCATAGTCAGTGTGTTTCTGACTTTAGTGATTTTCTTGATCTCTAGAAACTCCACTTGAGCCTTTTCACTTCCTCGGTCTTTGTTTTTATCACATCCATTTTCTTTCTTCAGTTTTCGAGCATGCAACTATTTCCTAATCCTTGATACTTTGTCGTGACTGGATCTATTCTCTGCCAATCGATATTCCTTATAGCCCATCGTCTCCTCTCTTTGCCTGTGATTTTCAACTGATTTTACTTGCTTGGATGCTAGATTTTCTTCTGTCTCTTTTTCTTTCCAACTCTTGACTGACAGTTTCCCTGCAGTTAAAGGTCAGGGCTGCCTGCACAGCAAGGCCCTGGAAAATAAGTAAATGATCCAGTCATGATGATGCAGGTTCATAACCCTGGCTTCTTAGAATGTTGAAGCAAGAGAAACTTAAATTCAATGCTAACAGACAATTTAGTGAGAACTTATCTTTAAAAAAAAAAGTTAAAAAGAGGTCTGGAGGTATGATTCAGTGGTAGAACACTTGCCCATTATGTGTAAGAGGCTCTGGGATAAATCCGGGTACCTCTAAACAAACAAACAGCTAAATAAATAAAATCAGTCCAGTCGAGGTTTCAGGTAGCTCTGCAGGGGCTCAGACATTAGGTGACACTGGATGAAGTGACATCTACCTTGTCTTCTGCTTTCTTATGTAGAAATTTCTGTTTGATAGTGTCCATATACACTAAAGGGGAAACAAAAATAAAAGTATTTTATTCCCAATATTACACTTGTCAAAACAATAAAGTTTCCTTAGTTCATGTATTGGCCATAAGATCAGGCTTCTATAGAGGTGAATGCAGGTGCCCCCCACCCCCCGTCAGGGACATATGCATCAGATGGCAGCAGGGCCAACTTATTTCCTTCTGCCGCTACCGGTTTTTGCTTGTTTGTTTGTTTTCATTACTGAAAAAGCTATAAAACGATCTTCATCTTTTCGGAGCAAATATAAAGTTTTTTTTTTTTAATTTTAAAAGTAATTATTGTTATCCTATTTTTTTCTAAGTCAGGTTATGGACAAGAATAAATTTAAATTTAATTCATTAAAAAATAATCTTGATCCCATTTTGGAAAAAAAATGTCTAGAGAAACCATGAATTTGTACTTTCTTGTCCCAAGAATCTAACTCTAACAATGCTCTTTCTCTTCCTATTAAGTGCATAGCTGGTCAGAACATGTCCACAGATGGGCTTAAGTACTGTGGAAAGTGTGACAGAAAAATTACCAAAGTCCTGGGTTCAGTGGAATGCTTTCCAGGCACTGGGCACAGGGAGAAAGGGGCATTAATAAGGCCATGAAATCCAGGAAGGCTGTGGGGGGAGGGGCGCAAGAGGAAGCGGGGTTTCCGGAGAGATGCCAACAGAACACAGGAAGCAAACGGTTGTAAAAGTCTTCTCTAATAAGGACAATTGTTTTGCTTTGTTGTTTCTAGTGAGGGTCTCATAAAGTTCAGGCTAACCTTGAACTTGGCCAGTAACTGGGGATGGCTGTGAACTTCTGATTCTCTTGCGTGCATCTCCCCAACTCTGGGATTGTAGTCATGGGCAGCCACACCCAGCTTTGCGAAGGCAATTTAAATTGCAAGAGGAGAGGAATAAGAAGCATTTGTGAGAAGTGTGTTTCTCACAGGTGCTTTCCCGTGAGCTCCGTTCTCAAATGCCAGCTGTCAGGGAACTGTTTGCCTTTGGAAACAGAAAGGGAAAAAAATATGTGGTTTGGGGTTGCAGATTCCAAAGTTGGAGAGTGTCCTCTGCTTGTCCCTCACCTCAGCCACAACCTCACACTGCTCCCTCTTACCTGGAAAACACGCTGACTGAAGGCCAGCTGGGCCACGTTCAAGAGCATGCTCAGTCATGACAAGAGAAACACTTGCAATGCTCACACTTTGTAGTCTGCAAAGTCTCCCACATTCCCTAGCTCACAGTCAGCCCATCTGCAGCCGTGTCTTTTTAGAGATGAGGCAGCCACGGCTTTACTCAAGGGGACCCCAGCATCTGTGCTCTTCAGATAGGAAGGTCGTTGCAACAGTCCCGGCAGTTCACTGCCTTGCCACGGATGGCCACATGTCAAGCACTTGAAATTATTAGTCTATGGGTATCAAGACTACATGGGTCCACTTGCGTTCACTGCTTGATTTTGTAAAAACTGAAAATATGTCAACCAGGCTGGACTCTTGCTAGAAACTAGGGGATTGCTGCTCTCAGCCTGTTTGTATATCACACATTCTCTCTCCGATGTTGTCCAGGCTGCAAGAGGTAAGCTCAAAGTAGAAGAAAGCGGAATAGAAAATACTAAAGGCTACGATGGGAAGGTAGAAGACGGATGGATAATGGGACAATAATTTCTAGTGTGGCATGGTAATATGGCTAAAGTTTACAGTAACTATCAGGTTTTTTTTTTTTAAGAAGAAAGAAGTGCAAAACTTTCTGACACAAAAGCACAACATGGTGACACAGATGTAATCCCCTTGACTTAGTCAGTGTATACAGATACCACCAATCATTGGCAGATTTCAGGCCCAATTAGGTGAAGGCCAAGGTCCAGGTTTCTGTGCTATATGCTGCCTGGTGATTACTCTCAGCTTCTAGAAGCCACTCTGTGGTTCTCTTAGGGATGGAGGCAGTCCATCCCATCTTCAGCCAGCAACACTGGATTTCTCTCATGCTTCATTTCTTCTGACTTCCTATTCTACCAGCATCAAAGGAAGTCTCTGTACTTAAGGTAGTCGCATGATGACGGAGTCTCTCTTTGTCCATATGACATAACAAGTCACAGGGTGGATGATAGACCATATTATCCCCTCACACACTATGTGAAGGGTTCCTGGAATATGATTTTCAGCTTAACTTTCTCTTTGCAATTGGCAGACAGCATTATACATCTTTATGGGAAATATTATGACCTCCTAACACCTGCATATAAGATATCCATAAAGTCAGGATAATTAGCATCTATGTCCTCAGTGCTTTTTGTTCAGAGCCTTTGGGTTGTTATATTTTAGTTCTTCATAAAATATGCATTGGGTTATTATAGGCTGTCTGCGATGGACATCCTTAAACAAGTATGTTTGCAAACATCCGGAAGCACAAGTTCCTTAGTGGTAATATAGACATGAAATTTAAAATGTTTTCATAAAGATGCCAACCAAGAGATTTGTCATTATTTTAATATTTTTTCCTTATGTACCCTTACAAAATCTGTGCTGTTAAAAGTATAACTAAAAGCTAACAAAAATTATCATATTGCATGACAAACCATTGTGGTGCCTAGGATAAGCCAGGTTTCCCAGGGATACACTCTCCCACTAGACTCGGTCTTTTCAAGTACTAGTCACAAATTGGGGCTCAGGGACACCCTTACATTCTGAGCAGCAGCTGCAAATTTGGAGCCTTTGTGGCTTTCGTTTGGTTATTCATCATAGCATGGCAAGGAAGCTATGACTCAACCAGAGAGAAGGCCGGGATGCGAGTCTGGATGCGGGTGGAGTCTAGACTGCCACCTGCCTACATCCCCAGGGATGTAGAGTTTCCCCTCCCACTCTAAGCATGTTGCTGTGTGACAAGGCGGGCAAAACACATGTGCTCTGATTTAACAATGGATACGCATCCAACAAACGCAGCATCAACCACAAGCAGTATAAGGTCATTGTGCATTCAGCCCACCCAACCCTGCCCAGCCCAGGAAAGCAGTGCATTGCAGAATAGCAAACGTTTCTTTGGGTGATTACACCACGGCTGACCTGGACCTCTGGCTCATGCCACTGCCAGCATCAGGAGAGGATGGGTTACATAGGAGTAAGCAGGGAGGACAAAAGTCAAACATTTAAAGCACGGCTTCTCCAAAACCAGAATTATCGCCACTCTACCATGGAGTTGGAAGTTTGTCAGTGAGCCATCATAAAGTGGAACACTTCTGTGGTCTCAGCCAATAATGTTATTGTGCACCTCGGTGTTCAGAGTTTTTACTGACACCTCACGTTGAATCTCTACCCTTGGGACTCAGTCTGTAGCTTCTCTCACGTCCCCTATGATCATATGGGTGTCCTGCAGATCAAAGCCTCACTCCCTAAGCTCCTGCTTATTGTTTGCTTCTGATGCCTGAAGTATCAAGCGGCCTTCTACCTCTTACCCCTTTAGCTTAAACTACCAGGGGTAGCCTCCTGCCCTGCCTTGTGATAAAGAAAGGTGGGCCGGAGAGCTGACTCAGTAGTTTAAGAGCCCTAGTTGCTGTTCCCAGAGTTCACAGTTTGGCTCCCAGAGCCTGCTCACAACCACCTGTAACTCCAACTGTAGCAGATCCTACACTATCCCTATTTTCCTGGCCTCTGGAGGCTCCTGTAAACTTCACATGCACAGTGACAGGAGCTGTGTGGTGGTGGCGCAGGCCTTTAATCCCAGCACTCAGGAGCCAGAGGCAGGCCATTCTCTGTGAGTTCGAGGCCTATCTGGTCTATAGAACAAGTTTCGGGACAGCCAGGACTACACAGAGAAACCCTGTCTTGAGAAAACAAAAACAAAACCAACCAAAAAACGAACAATGTGAAATATCAGTAAAAAATTCTGAATGCTGCCTCTCACAGTGGCACAAATTTACGTAAGTGCACACACAGACACATCACATATATGGGGGTGGCTGCACAGGGAGGGAGGAGGGGAGGGAGAGATAATATATTTTTAATGTTAAAAAGAAAGTCTGGGCCGGGTGGTGGTGGCGCACCCCTTTAATCCCAGCACTCGGGAGGCAGAGGCAGGCGGATCTTTGTGAGTTGGAGACCAGCCTGGTCTACAGAGCTAGTTCCAGGACAGGCTCCAAAACCACAGAGAAACCCTGTCTCGAAAAACAAAAAAAAAAAAAAAAAGAAAAAAGTCTGGTCACTTAGAATGAGGGAAATTGGAGATCACCTCTGCAGAACTATGGATAGATATCAGACAAGCTATCTTTTACACATATTACGGTAAGATGTGACATGCTTAAAACCGCATGCTCTGAGCACAAACCAGGAATATGGCTGCTTTGTGGTCCGTTTTGCTCATGATTCTGTTAGGATTGACATCAGAGGTGTGCCATGGCCTCGCTGACACTCACTCCGCTTGTAATTTTCCTCAAAGGATGCAAGCACTCCACCAACTATATCTGGAACGCGTGCCACTAGAGATTTCCTGCACGTCATTTGCTTCAAATGTACGCAGATTTTTGTATGTGTGCCTTCACAAGTATGTAACACATATTATCAACAGAGAAGCGCAGACTCCACTGGAAGCCAAGAGCTAAAATGGGGACTAGGCAGGAGTGTAGACGTTGTGTCCTTTGTTTCCTGACAGCCACTTTCTAGACTGGGGTTGTGGTTACAAGGGACATACTTTTATTTATGAAGCAGTCACCGTAGAGTGTCAGTCACAAAAAAAAAAAAAGAAAAGAAAAAGGAAGAGAATGACACATGATCCAGATCTAGTAATCCATACTCAAAGATGTGCAATCCAAAGAGCTGAAAGCAGAAACCTAAGCAGACATGGGTACAACAGTGCTAAGGTAGAGTTAAACAAACCTATTCATGTGCGTGCGCACGCGCACACACACACACACACACACACACACACACACACACACTCTTCTTTCACTTATGTTGCCATCATAAAATACCCTGACCAAGAGCAATTGAGAGGAGAAAGGGATTTATGGGGCTTACAACTTTAAATCATCGTTGAGTGAGGTCAAAGCAGGACTCACGGAAGGAACTTGAAGGCAGGCCTGCTTGCTGTTCCACACAACATTGCATCTACCAAGGAATTCACTTGGCAGGCAAGGAAGTAGAGCATGAACATAGAGGATGCCTTTGCTGGCTGGCAGGCAGGCGGGCGGGCAGGCAGGTGGGTGAGCGGGCTTATCGTCAGTCAGCTTTCTGCTACAGGTCAGAGCCACCTGCCTGGGGAATGGTGGCGCCCACAAGGGGCAGGGGCTTTCTACGGCAATTAGAAATCAGGGCAATCCTCCACAAATATACCCACAGGCCAACAGATGTGGGCAATCTCAGAATCAAGAGCCCTTTTTCCAGAAAATTCTAGGTTGTGTCAAATTGACAGTTAAAGCTAACCAGAATGGCGTATAATGGAATATGATTAACCCTGAAAAAGGGAGGAAATTTTGATGTAGGCTACAACATGGGACAATTTGAAAACAGTAGTATAAGCGTGAGTCTACTTGTATGAGGTTCTTGAGTTGTCCAACTGATAGAGACAGAGTAGTGGCTACCAGGAGCAAGGTAGAGGGAAGACGAGTGGATCCAGAGGTTCAGCTCGAGGTCATAAAAACGTTCAAGATATGGAGAATGACGGTGGCTATGTGTGGTGTGGGTGACGGCGTGACAGGAATCCTGAGCCCTGGCCTCCCGCTCTGACCGTATGCAAACAATGTGCTATTGACTCCTTCTGAGAGGGAGAATAATTTGCCCTGGCTCAAGTTCAAAGAGAACCTTAATTTCAAAGCTCTAGCCAGTTCTTTATGGGCCTAGGATAGAGGTCTGGGAATCGCCCCCCTTTTGTCTTGTGAAACAGCATGTGACCTCTGACTGTAATGGTGTCTCCCTGGAGATATCTCTATGGGTGTGGGTGGCAGAAGAAAAAAATCCAACCCCCCTTGCTCCCCAGAATAGGACTTTCTCTTCTCTTTTTGAAGAAGCAATAATTTAAATCTTGCTCCATTCAAAGCCTGAGAAGATAAAATTTTGGAATGCTGGGACCAGATGCTGTTGATTATAATAAAATAGTCCCACACTAGTTCAGAATGGAGCATAATAAAGCTTTCTTTATTTGGGGGTATAACCAAAGACCAGCAGTCCTCTACAGGAGTGGGGAACTGAATCCAGCTGCCAAGGGACCACACACGCTTTCACATCTATATATCGAGTCCATGTGACCACGCCCAAAGTGGGCCACTATCTAAAAGGCTCTTGGCTGAAGGAGTTCCCACAGTACCTCCCCCTTTTGTCTAAACAAAAGAATTTTAAGCCTAATGCAAAACTACATACAATAAGAACAAATATTAAGTATAAAAATTAGAATTATAACCAGCATAAACAAGATCAAGCAAGAAACATTTGTTAAATGTTTTAATAGTTATTCTATCCTAAGTAGTTTAAGTCTTGTATTAGAAATGGCTTGGCTAAGTCATGAGAGGAAAGAAACTATGACTATTTAGTCTTTAACTCCATCAAAGCCCTGAGAAGGGAAATAATATTACTTGGAAAAACAGGAAGCATAATCAAGCAACTTTTAAAAGGTGTAATAAATGGCAGAGACATCTGGCTACCTGGGCAATCACACAAAGTCTTATTTGTAGCATTGGAGCAAACAACTTGGCTAAGGCCTAGAGTAACTGACAGACCATTTTTAGAGGCAGGAGAAAATTAAAACCATCTTACCCTGTCTTGACAAGGTTTGGCAGTCTCTCTTTCTCTGTCTCTCTCTTTGTATCTTGCTTGTCTAATCTGGACACCATGCATTTTGTCAGTGGTCAAGGCATGGGTAGTTTTTTGCCCAAGGGCTGGTTTTGCCAAGAAGAAAACAAACTCCTAATGGAGTATCTTTAGTGCCCAACATTTTCTTGGGAATAGATCGGTGCTACCAGGAGTAAACATGTATCACATCAACAGAATCCTGAGTTATTTAAATGCCATATTTTACAGCTACAGTTTTTGAAGTGTTTGAAGAATTGCCTATCTATGTGGAATACAATCTCTATGTATCTAAAGAACCTGTTTAGTCTAAGTATGACAAACATGGGTGACTATTGACCTGTAATTTTTAATACCTATAGCTTAAAGACCAAGGCTTTATGTTAAAATATTAAACAACTTTAAACAAATGTACAGCAAATGACCTCAAAATGTAAACAATGTATAAGTATCTTGATCAGAGGTAGAAATGTATAGTGCAACAGAATAAATATACCCTAAAATTGTATTAATATACAAGATATCTTAAGCAAAGATAGAAACATGCACACATATAATATGACAAAATAATTTTGCATAGGTGTAAAATATTGTAAACAGAAATAGGAGCATATTCAATATAACAAATATAATTTGAATTTGTATCAATATACAAGAATTTATAATAATGTAAATTGTCTGTAAATAATAGCTCACAAGTATTCACTCTATTACTCACTATTAATATTAGTGTGAGTAAGCTTACACTAATCTACCTATTATTCCATCCAATTCCCTTTGAGTTCCCACAGCAACCAGACAGAAGAGTAAGGAAAGGGAGGGAGAGCCTTGGAAGGGCTTGAGCGACACCCAGGAAACATGGCAGCAGGTTGATCTATGTGTTAGTTGATGGGTGTCAGGTATTCTGTAATT
Source organism: Microtus ochrogaster (assembly GCF_000317375.1). Taxonomy (NCBI): domain Eukaryota; kingdom Metazoa; phylum Chordata; class Mammalia; order Rodentia; family Cricetidae; genus Microtus; species Microtus ochrogaster. The sequence continues at coordinate 5,377,798 of NW_004949118.1, read as the reverse complement.
AAAGATGGAGAATCTGTCTAGCAGCGATGTGTTAATTTCCAGATACAACTCTTCTGAAGTTGCTTTGTCTTCAGGCCAGACTTTTACAGGAAAGGCTCTGTGCAAAGAGGAAAGGTGACATCTTAGATAGGGAGAATGAGCACAGAGGGAGATGGAGCTGCCTGATGCCGGAGTCAATGAGGACGTCAGGGTGACATTTTCTGAGTGGGAGGTATCTGCGTGACCATAAGAGACTGTCTAGGGAATAGCTCTAGAGTGGTGATGGGGCACAGACATCCTGTGGTGGATGAGTGGATAGACAGGGATTGGTTAATTCAAATTGCTCTTCAAGGAACAAGTGACTTTTAAAGGAAAGATATAACAGGTCTTTCTTTGTACTGCTAGATCCCAAATAGTGACTTCTTATTAATTATAAAAGTGTTGCTTTAGCTAAGGCTTGCTCCCAACTAGATCTTAAAACTTAAATTAACCCATTTACGTTAATCAATGTTCTGCCACATGACTGCTGACCTCTCCTCAGTACCATATGTACAACTTCCTCTACATTTGCTGGTGAATCTCCCACCTAGATTTTTTTTCCCCAGAGTTCTTCTCTCTGCCCTGAAGTCACACCTATCCTCTCCTGCCTATCTATTGGCTGCTCAGCTATTTATTAAACCAATCAGAAGATGCCTTAGGCAGGTGAGGTAAAACAGAGACACATCCTCACACAGTGTACAAAAAGATTACCCCAAAAGAAAGATAACTAGAATACATCAATGTGACAAAAATTCAATGAAACGTGTCAAAAAGCATTTCCCTCCCTATTGCTAGAGTAATGCATAGCCTATCTAAATACCTCGTACTCTGCAGTAGACCCCTCACCTTCTAGCACTGGGGTTCTGTCCCTTTTCTGCTCGGCATTATAGCCAGACATAGAAAATTCAATTGTGCCTAAGAGAAAAGCCCAGATGATGATGGCTCAGACACACAAGGCCTTATGCGCAGAAGAATTCTTGAGGCAGCTGGTCCAGAACAGATGTGAACTGCCAGGAGATCTCTAGTAGCTTTTGATATTTCTATTTTTCTACTATATAGTTTCCATTCTGATGCTTCTTTTTTCTTTTGTGTGTATGTACACACGCTTGTGTGTGTGCTCACATGAATATGTAAATATATGCATGTGTACATATGGGTATGTGTGTATATACATGTGTATGTACACACGTGTGTGGGCATGTGTGTGTGCTTGTGTGTATGTGTACATTGTATGTGCGCACATGTGAATATGTATGTATATGCATATACATTTGGGTGTGTGTACATATATATACACACACACACATATGTGTATGTGTGTGTGTGTGTGTGTGTGTGTTTGTATGTCTGTGCACACGTATGGAAACCAGAGGTCAATATTAATTGATGCTCCTTAGGTGCAGTCTTTCTTGCTTTTTTAGATAGGGTCTCTTCTTTGCCTATTCAACACCTATTTGGCACCTATTTAACAATGTCAGCTGGCCAGCAAGCCCCAGGAATCTCCATATATCCATGCTTCTCCAATGCTAGGGCCATAAGTGCTCCTGGATTTTTACAAGGATTCTGGGACTCAAACTCAGGTCCCCATGTTTGTGTGACAACTACCTAAGCAACTGAGCCATCTCTCCAACAATTCAAGCTTCTTTTTTAAGTTTACCTCATGACTTACAATGGTCAGCTTTAACTTTAAACTTAATTGGCACAGTCTAGAACCATCTGGGAAGAGAGGCCTTATTGAGGAATTAGGTAGATTGTGCTGGCCTGTGGGCGTGCTTATGGGGGATGGTCTTGATTACTGATAAAGGAAGACCCAGGACAGTGTGGGAGAATCATTAGCTATGCAGAGGGTCCCGAATGACATAAAAGCAAAGGAAGCTAGATGAGTAGCAAGCAGGCAGACAGCATGGATGCTGTCTTAGAGTTTCTATGGCTGTGAAGAAACATCATGATCACAGGAACTCTTACAAAGGAAAATGTTTAATTGGGCTGGCTTACAGTTCAGAGATTTAGTCCATGGTCATCATGGTGGGGAGCGTGGCCGTGCTCAGGTAGACATGGTGCTGGAGAGGTGGTTGAGAGTTCTACATCTGGATCTGCAGGTAGCAGGAAGAGACCTTGAGCCACTGAGCCTGGCTTGAGGTTCTGAAACCTCAAAGCCCAACCCTAGTGACACACTTCCTCCAACAAAGCCACACCCACTCAACAAGGCCACACTTCCTATTAGTGCCACTCCCTATGAGCCTATGGGGCCGTTTTTATTCAAACCACCATAGTTGCATTTGTGTCATTCTGCTCTTGACTTGGAGGCGGTGCCTTAAGCTCCTGCCTTGACTTCCCTGTAATGACTGACTGTGACTTATGATTTTAAGCTAAACAGACTCCAGTCTCCCCCTAGTTGTCCCCCTCCCCAGTATGTCCCATCCCACCAAAAGAAAGGAAACTAGAACCTGGCTCAGTACAACTACAGGGGCTTCAACAATCGTTTTTGCATCCCCAGTTAAATCACAACCTCTAGATTCAGCTCCTATTAACACCGCTTTGTTCCAAGTCCTGTAATTTCACTCATTTGGAAGAGTCCAGAAGAAGGCTATTCCCAGCAGTGAGAGAGGCTGGGAAATGTAGTCTTTGAGGCAGAGACACAAAATCAACATTCCTTAACTAAGCAACAATGTCAAGATGAATAATTACAGCATAGGCGAACAGCACTCTCTATCAAGAATATCCATCGTCTCATCTCTAAAGACGGGGTTAGCTCAAGGACCGTCTTACATTCGTCCCTTTCTCCACACTCCATCTGTATTATTTTTATCTAGGACTGAACGTCACCCCTTTGCTGTCTTGTATCTAATGTCTCTTTCACTCTCTCATGGAAATGACTGTCAGGAGCACCTGTTGAATTAAGAGCGGTGGGGATGCGTCCCGGCACCCGGCCGCCCACATGGCTAGCTTAGCTTATGCCCCGAAATAATTACACGGAAACTGAATTCTTTTAAACACTGCCTGGCCCCAATAGTTTCAGCCTCTTATTGGCTAGCTCTTATATATTGATCTAACCCATTTCTATTTATCTGTGTAGCCCACAAGCTGGCTTACCAGGAATGATCTTAACCTGCATCTG
>NW_004949118.1:5337954-5373430 GCF_000317375.1 Microtus ochrogaster | reverse complement strand
CTTTCCAGTGTTTAGGTTGTACTTCATCTACAAGGCGAGTGTGACTCTTGCTAAGCATTTTCCACTCTGGGTCCCATGGTCTTCAACTATACAGGGAGTATGGTTCTTGAGATGACTTGGTTGTTCAGATGAAGAACTCAGGACCGGGTAAAGCTAGACGGGGTTAGCCACGACAGCCGTGTTGCTGTAGCTCCTTTATTGCTTCCAGGGGCCAAGTCTAGAAAGGGCTAGAAGCTGCTGCTGCTTGGCCCAGTCTGAGGCCTTGCAGTTTTCACGTCCAATCGCCACACGGATGCCCTATTCATCAGAGCTGGCAGACCCCCACTGGGTGACTGAGCTAGCATGTCACGATATGGAAGACCCCATGCTTGTCAGCTTTCCGTTGCTATAACAAATACCAGAGACATCCGTTTAGGGAGAGAAATAGTCATACTTTGAATCATAGGTTTGAAGGTGCTAGTCTGTGATTACCTGGTCCCGTTGCTTTTGGGGCCATGGTAGAGGAGAGGCATCAGTAGGGATATGAGGGGAGGAACTGCTCGTCTCATGGTAGGAATGGAAGGAGAGGAAAACACCAGATTCTACAATCCCCTCTAAGGGCGAGTCCCCAGTAACTCTGGAGACCTCACACTCAGCCCCAACTCTTAAAGGTTCCGCAACCTCCTAAGAGCACCTCTCCGGGCAATAAGTCCTCAGCAATGCGACCCTAGGGAGTGTCCCCAATTGAAGCTGTCTTGGGGGAGCAGCTCTCCTCTGCATCTGTCACCTTCCTCCTTGCTGACAATGAGTTTCTCCTGGACACACACCATCTTCCCCAGTCTGGCTTCTGCCAGAGGCCACCCAAGTCCACCAGAGAAGTTTACTTCTGCTTGATACCCACTATCAGATGAACTCGTCTTACTGTGGCCTTGATTGCTCTTTGGTTACAATGAAAATCCAGGGGGAAATAGCTGTCCTGAAACAGTGTGCTGGCCTACTGAGCTCCCTAGAAGCAGTTACCCAACTGAAGCATTGTTCCACCAAACAAAATATTTAGTTGAAAAAAACAATGTGGCTCCTGGGACTATCATGTGACTTGGATGGTGGGTGGAGTACCAATGTTCTGACCCACCTCTCAGAAGCCTGTTTAGAAGCACCAGCCTGCTTTACTTGCTAGGACTGAGCCCAGGTTTGAGGGTCCAGTGGCTGGGTATATTCACACTGATGGGCACATAGTGAGAGCTTCCGAGCCTCCTTATCTCCCTGCTCAGCATCCTGTCTCTGTCCTGCCACTGTAGAAACACCCTCCGCGCTGCTACCAAGGCTGCTTTGGTCCCAGGTGCGAGGCAGGCGTCACACTCATGAGCCTCCATCTTCAGAAATAGATTCCCAGTCTCTGTGGCTGTCCTTAATCGCCGTTTGCAAACGCTGCATTTCTCCAGCAAGGACCCCAGCGGTGTTCTAGTTCCTCGCCTCCCTTGATATTAGAGGAGGCCTTTGCTTTCTCAGGGCAGAAGCTGTTTGTGCTACTGCCGGGTGTACATGTCCAGAGTTTGTGCGCGAGCTGCCATGCTGCCTTACCCCCGCCGCAGTAGGTGTTGAGAGGGCTACATCCACCCAGGGCTCCAAGAGACGATAGCGGTCAGCTGAGCTCCAGCCAGCCTGACTGAAGTGTAGTCCGACAGAAAGCACTAAGGCCCGGGATCCTTTGCTCCTGCCACGGGATCACAAACATGCCAAGAAATCACATTCTGACAAGTTTGTAAGTAAATGCAGCTCCAGTCCACACAGTCATTCCTGGGATTGGGATGGGAAGAGACTAGGGCTGGACTTACCCTGTGCATCTCAGCAAAGCAATAGCTGCCGGGTCAACTCAATATACGGGAGACACGGCCATGCTCTCCTGGGATCTTTTCCACGTGCCAGTCTCTGGTTTTCACTGCACTGGCTGTCCTCTGTGTGTCAGTCTTCTCTCTGTAAGTTCCTAGAAGGGAGAAATTATATATATATGTGTGTGCATATATATAATTATATATAAAATTGTATATACAATTATATGTAACTATATATAAAATTGCATATATAATTATATGTAATTATATATACACATATATGTATATACATAATCACATATATAATATATAATTACACATATATAATCACATATGTATGCATATGTACATAATCAGCCCATGAGTTTTTAATTTATTTATTTCTTTATTATATATACAATAGTTTGTGTACATGTATGCCTGCAGGCCAGACCTCATTACAGATGGTTGTGAGCCACCATGTGGTTGCTGGGAATTGAACTCAGGACCTTTGGAGGAGCAGGCAATGCTCTTAACCTCTGAGCCATCTCTCCAGCCCAAACCCATGAGTTTTTAATTAAGTTTCTTAAGCATGTCTAAGCCTTGGTTTCTTCACCTATAAAATGAAAATAATGATAGCACTTAGCTCAAGGTTGATGTGAGAATTTGACAGAACTGCAAACACCAAAGCAATTGCCATCTAAATAATGGTGAAAGTGTATTTAGGACAATGCCAGTAACACGAAACACACCTGCACACGCTAGTCATATTGACTGGTGCCATTTCTGTCTTTTTCTGGGCATTATTCCTTTGCTCACGGATGATGTATGTGTGGTATGCTTTGAAATATTTAGCTGGTGGCTTTAGGGGGAAAATCTTGAGTTGTGGTGTTTGCCAATGATTGTGGTGTAAATATTGCCATTGTGGCTGATTTCAGGCTACCACCAGCATGATACCACTGCAGGAGGAAGCAGGAAGCAGGCACAGTAACTAATCTTGCTCTTTAGATGTGTGTAAAGATAGAACTGCAAGGACCTAGCTGAGGTATTGAAATAATTAGTGCTTGGTGAATTTCAGCAGTCTTTAAAAACATATATAAACATATAACTTAGAATTTATCTTATTGTAAGTTTTTGTTCCTTAGGAAATTTATTTGGTTTTGATTTTTTTTTTGTCTCACCTATTAGGTCAGGCTGGCCTAATGTCCAAGCAGGCCTTGAATTTATGATCCTTGTGCCTAGGCTTCCTGCATGCTGGCATCACAGGTGTGACTATCATATTCAGTTTTAACTCAATCTTTATTAAATGCCATGTTTAACAACTGACTTACAAAATAGAAGCATGATGAGGCTTCAACACACTATTAAATATGTCCATCCTCCCAATCCCAATGCAGACAATACCAGACCTCAGAAGCTAGTCTCTGAGTCCCCCACACAGAGTCTCAAGAAGCCCCTGCCAATCTCTTGGAGCGGGCAATCTAGTTTAATAGTTTAATTATCTCTATGTGGCTTCCCACATGAAATATGTTATAAAAATTTGAGCCTCAAAATTTCATACAGCGAGTTCTCTTATTTTATTTTTGAAGTTATTTGACAACCATTCATTCACCTTAATTTATGATTCCCAGGTTCCACTGAATCACTACCATAGTGCACATTCAAGTGATCTGACAAAGAAAACAGAGAGACAGATGGGCGTGGAGGCATTCTCTTATGATCCCAGCCCTGGAGAGAGAGAAGCAAGAGGATCACAAGTTTGAGGGCAGTCTGGGCTGCCTAGAAAGATTTTATTTCAAGAAGAAATAATAATAACAGTAGAAAGACAGTCCAACAAAAGTGGAACTTTAATGCAATCAAATATCCATGAACATTAAATGTAACAGTTGCTGAAGTCAACATGGTTTTGACTTGGTAACCATTTTATGCTTATTATGTCCATTAGGAGATAAGTTTGTTTGTAACCCTGAATGATCGATGTGAGCTCACCACAGTCCCTGCTCTGGGCCTCAACAAAGCCATGGCTGTGACTATGAGAGAGAGACATTAGACAAACAACTCCAGCATTGCCGGTTCCAAGACGTGGTGGATGTCTGCACTCAACCAACAAAGGAAAACGAGAAGAGCTCAAGCTTGTGTGCTCTTAACTTCAGGCTGCAGATGACCTGGTGGAGAAGACCCAAACATGTTGGGACGTAATGTGGGCTCTTAGAGGAACTGGTGTAGACTCAGAAACACTAATATGTATGTGAAAACTAAGTTCAAAGCTAGTAACCCAAGAGCTGAGGAAGACTCCTTAGAGGTCACCCACAGTCAAAGACAGTTGGGAGGAACAAAAGTGACTCTGCCATTGGGACCAAAGAGATGATGATTATCATTTCTTTAACTCAAAAGCAAAACCCATACACCTAAACAATTTCTAAGCAAACTCAAGTTCTCTCCCAATAATGTCATAGAATGCACATTATGAGAATCAGATTCTCACAGGAACAAGTGTGCACAAATGATTGTGGATACCCCTGGCCAAGTGCCCTGCAGGAGTGTGCCTGGGCCAAACTGCCCTCAGAACCCCTACCAACAATGGTAAATTAGAGTTATAATAGAGACCCTTCTAGTTATTCTAATCTTAAATAAATGGCACTGATGTAATGAAAACCCAATGAAGTCATCCTGGCTTGTGGTGTGAAGGATCTCACGCTGCATTGTGCTCAAGACCATGACAGTTTGCCCAACAGCCCACTAGATGGTGCTGCTTATCCACACAGCTGGATAAACCACAGTTAGCAGAACTAGATTGCTAATTTGATCGTGTTTTAGTGTGATAGTTTGAATTCCTGTGTGGCATCAGAGCACAGTTCTATCATCTTATCTGTCTTTGGCAGACATCTCTCTTTGTCTCTGTCTCTTCCAGTCTCTCTCTCTCTCTCTCTCTCTCTCTCTGTCTGTCACCACACACACACACATACAATCTCTCAAGTGTAGCTTCTTTTTTAAATTGTTTTTATTGAGCTATATATTTTTCTCTATCCCCTCCCTTCATCCCCCCTTCCCTTCTACTCTCTCCCATGGTCCCATGCTCCCAATTTACTCAGGAGAGCTTGTCTTTTTCTATTTTTCATGTAGATTAGATCCATGTATGTCTCTCTTAGGGTCTTCTTTGTTGTCTAGGTTCTCTGGGGTTGTGATTTGTGGGCTGGATTTTCTTTGCTTTATGTCTAAAAGCCACTTATGAGTGAGTACTTATGATATTTGTCTTTCTGGGTCTGGGTTAGCTCACTCAAAATGGTTTTTTCTAGATCCATTTGCCTACAAATTTCAAGATGTCATTACTTTTTTTTCCTCTGTGTAGTACTCCATTGTATAAATGTACCACATTTTCTTTATCCATTCTTTGGTCCAGGGGCAACTCAAGAAACTGGTCATCAAAAGAACAAATAATCCAATAAAAAACAGGGAACAGACCTAAACAGAGAACTCTCAACAGATGAATCTAAAATGGCTAAAATACACTTAAGGAAATGCTCAACATCTTTAGCCATCAGAGAAATGCAAATAAAAACAACCCTGAAATTCCAGCTTACACCTGTCAGAATGGCCAAGATCAAAAACACTGATGACAGCTTATGCTGGAGAAGTTGTGGGGTAAAGGGAACACTTCCGCATTGCTGGTGGGAGTGCAAACTGGTACAGCTTTGGAAATCAGTATGGCAATTTCTCAGAAAATTGGGAAGCAAACTTCCTCAAGACCCAGCAATACCACTTTTGGGTATATACCCAAAGGATGCTCAATCATACGACAAGGACATGAACTCCAGGATGTTCATAGCAGTATTGTTTGTCATATCCTGGAGTGTAGCTTCTATATCCCTTGCACGTTATCATTTAGAAGATACTCATCCCCAAACCCCATGCCTTCCTTGGGTCCTTCTGAGGATTCTACAAGAGAAGTGGAGCTAAAGAAGCCTCCAGGCATCTCCACAGCAGGTTTCATTTCCTTCTGCTTCTCCTTTCATTTCCTCCCTTCTTCTTCATAGCCTTGTTATTGCCCTAACCCTGTCAGAGCCCCGATCTCCATACCTTTTCACTCTGCTTTCCCGATGGTCAGATACTGCCTGATAACTTTGGCTTGTCCTCTGGAAGTATCTAACCTCTAACCACATGGAAAGGTCTGTCTTCCTCTACCCTGAAGTGGCAATGAGCTGTCTCCTTTGATATCAACTGTCAACTGATGTACTTTCCTTGTCAGATTTAATGTGAGCTGGCTAAGAACATGGGCACCTAGCCTTACAATTTGGTCACTGTCAACAAGAAGTCCGAACTTGAAAGGCAGGATGAAAACAAGATCAAGACTAGTGAATGGCCTTGTAGACTGCAGACTCGGAGATTCGACAGTGGAGGAGGAAGGCTGAAGAAATACACAGAACTGGAGACAACCTTGAACTTGAGATAGAAGTTCCCTAGCAGAGGGAGGAGAGAGCACAGATCCCAGAAACCACGTGGAGCTGCCCCACAGGCTGGTGAATGTGCTGAGGACTGGCTGGCTGAGACCGGAGAGGGAGCCGAGACAAGCTGCGAGGGGCTTGAACACGAAGCCAGGAGGCTACAGCTAAGTTTCCCCCAAGCTGCACAGGTTCAACGCTGCCGCTCATAGAAAGCCTTAATCAGTGCTTCAGACCGTGAGCTTATTTGCAAATCATAGGCTGTCATAGCTGTTATTAAAGAGTGATGGAGTGCACACGAGTAGGGTAGGCTGTCACTCGGTGACTTATCCATAGATAAGGAGAAAAGGGGACCGAGAGCTGGCAGACAGATTCCAGGAATGACACAGCTGAGAGCCAAGACTGACAGCGGCTAACAGAAGCTGATGGGCGGGGCACAGAAGCTGGGGGCGGGGCACAGAAGCTGGTGGGCGGGGCAAGAAGCTGGGGGCGGGGCACAGAAATGCTTGCTACAGGATGCAAGGTGCACAGCCTTAATATTTTCCTGTCTTAGACTTGGAGCCTCTGGAGCCCTAAGACAATACTTTTCCGCTTTTTTAACAATGCCCAGTGTGAGGTACTTTGTTAAGGTAGCTGTGGGGAACCACACTATCGCCTGAGTCCCTGCTAACTACCTCACTCTGCCCTGGAAGACCCTCCCACCCCTACACACCCTCTGTGCTCTCCTGGTTCAGCCAAAGCCCACGTCCTCTTAGACCCGACAGCACCCTCTGCCCATGAGAGGTCCTTCTATAGATACAGCCCACTGTGCACTTGTCTTTTCTGGGTACAGATATTAGACCCAAAGATATTAGACTGGATTTCCAGTGATATCTTAGAAACCTTCCATTCAACACCAATTTGAAGGGCTATGTTTAAGGGATGTCCATTGGACCACAAATCATATATTTATTGTGTTAGTTGATTCACATATTTCTAAGTGCAATAGTGTGAATATAATTTGTGTTTGTTTCCTAAAGTGTCTCGTGTTGGAAGCTTGGTTTCCCATGTGATGCTGTGATGTGGTGGGATTTTTAAGACATGGAGTCTAATAGGAACTAATTAGGTCATTGGCAACCACCTTTGGAAGGAATTAATGTTGGTTTCTAGGAATGTGTTAGTTCTCAAGGAAGAACATTGTTAAAAAGGAGACCACCACGTGCTTGGCCCCTTCTTTATATACTCATTTCCCCTTCCCACTTCTCTACAACCATGTGACATAGTCAAGGGGACTTTTGCCAGAGGCTAAATGGCTAGGGCTATTTTATCTTGGGCTTTGAGCCTCTGATAAATGTATGAGTTAAATATACCTCTTTTTTTTAATAGTCCACCCTCAGGTATTTTTGTTACAGCAGCAGAGAGCTAACTAAGACATCAAGACTTAGAAGATATGGGCTTTGGAGGTGACAGCAGCTTTGAATGCTAGTGCAATGCTATTTTTTTATATCAATTAACTAATTCAGTGAGCATAAAATTGAAAACCATTAGGTATGCATTGGGCTCAAATCCAAACCACATAAGAGATGGGTAAACATGTGAAACCACACGACATCTCCAAACCTACTTTCTCACCAGCGAGTAAATGTTTGTTGTTCCAGGTGTGAGATCTGAATGTCTCCAGCGACCAGATGTTGGAGAAGAGTCTTTCAAAGAGACAAAAAGCTGGGACAATTTTATTTTTCTTTTTTGTTGCAGTCAATGATGTCAGAATAGGAAGACTTCATGCCCTATTAGTTTCCACAGTGAATAATATTACCCAGATCCATGATAAACACAGATTTTTTTTTAACTGATAATGAACTTCACCGTCTGGGAATTTCAAATGATGCCCTTATACTGGGAACAGTGGGTATCCATGTCTGCCACACACTAGACAGTGGCTCTCAGCTATGGGGATGGAATCTACCAAAGTATGGTCCAGAGTCAATGTCGTACCGCCTGCCCACGTTCACGCTCATCAACATTTAGTGCAAGAGAGATACATATGATGGGAAGAGACACTAGGTTGCCACACCTGCCTGTGATCATAGTCCTTCAGAGGCCACGGCGGGAGCATAGTTAGGGTAAAGGTTGCCTGGGCTACATAGTGAGACCTTGTCTCTAGAAGGCGATGTTTGGGGATGCAGGTTAGGAAACAAGGGGTTAGCACACACTTGCTTAGTGTTTGCAAAGCTCAGGACTTCACCCTCAGTTCAATAAACAAACTGCAATCCCTGCTTCACTGCCAAAGGTGTCCAAAGGGTCTCCAGGCTCTGGCCTTGAAAGAACAAGGAAGGGCTTTCTTGGGGAGTTCCAGGTGATCCCCTCATTTCGGTATGTTTGAGCCTCACTTAAAAATTTCAAAAAGCAAGAGAGAGTGAGGGGCATCCTAACAGCAGAAAGATCACTGACCTGGCCAAGGCGGGGACATGTGAGCCAGACTGCGGGACCAAAGGAAATGGATTCTGTGACTGAAAGGGACAAAAATATCCATGCTATGAAAACACCCAGACTTCATTGTCCCCTCCAGGAAGGGCCTTGATTGGATGTTTCCAGCTCTGTATCTCCAAACTATATAGAAGCATTCCATAAGATTCTTGTCACGGGTCCCCAACACACAGAGGAGGACATCAGTTCCAGGTACTCCAACTTCATACAAGAAGTCTGCTTCTCCTCTAGGTTCCATCCAATACCTCGCCCAGCCCTGGGGAGGCCAGAAATATATATGCCTAGTGTATCACCACACCCCACAAGGCCTGAGCTGGGGAACACTTTCTCATTACAGAAAAATCTTCCTTTCGGATTCAACAGGGCCTCAGCTTCTCAGGTCTGCAGAGGAGACTGTTCTGTGCACAGAGACAGCTTGGGAGCATCTTCTAGGGCTGGAAGATGAAGATCGGATGGAGTGAGCACGCAAACAGCCTTGGGAGGGGAAGAAAGTTCCTCGAGTCTTCTTGCTAGCAAGGTCAGTTCATCCAAACCCGCGAGTTTTCTCCCCGCTGACTTTATTATCTCCATTTTTTGAAGAGTTGGCATTTTAAACGATCCGAATGACACCGAATCTATCTTAATTATAACCTTTCCTCTCAGGGCACAGAGTTGTCTGCGGAAGAATTTTTAAAATCCCTTAATTAACCTGCAATGGCTTTACTTTGCCAAAGGTTGTGCTCTGGAAGCACTGGGAGCTCTGTTCTCTGTCTTCTGCCCGGAGTCGTTTAAAAAACAAAACAAAACAACAAACCCGGCATAATAAAAATTAGAAAAAAAAAAAACAACCCAACAACCCTATAGCAGTAAACTGCTGGGCTCTCAGAGGCCGGACAGCCTGAGAAAGCAGGCAGCTCACACATCCAGAGTCTGAAGTCACAGGTCTCAGAGATTAATGTTCATATTCTGCACACATCATTTCCGAGAGAATGTTTGAGGATAAATTGCTCTTTTTTTTAATCTGCCGCAGATCTAATTTTTGATGATGAGGTTTTTATAAGCGGGCTCTAATTCACTAATATGTGGCTTTTTACTATCCACTTTATCTTCCAGATACAGTACTTAATCCTCCTAAACAGAGATTGCATCTGGGGTCAACAAATCGAAGTGAGCAGAGATGCGGTTGGGAGGAAACCCATCCCATGCCAGCTTCCTTCTAGACCCCTTGTCCCTTCCAACTGAAGAGGCCTTCCTTGGAAAATAATGCCTTCAGGTTCCTCACCCACTCAGTTTCTCCTCAGATCCTGGAATGATTCAGCAAAAACCTTCACGGGGCCATAGATTTATTGTTTATCAAATAAACAAAATAAACATAATCTAACTGTAAGAAAAAGGTGTTTGCATGTATATAGCTGAGATTTTAACTAGAGAGATTCATCCTTGGGGGTCAAAAATGAAACTCAAAAGTGGCAAGCAGCCTATTGTGAAGGCCCCTTGGGGTTCATCATCATTTGTAAGCCTAGACCTAGAAGAAGATAGCTTTGTAATAGACATCAGGAAACAGCTTTGAAAACTGTGGGGGACAGTGACTGACAGGTACAACATGTCATGAAAGCGCTGGGGTGTTCTGGTTTGAGTATTTCAAGGTACCTTTTGGGGCCAGTGAGGAGAAGAGTTACGAAGGGATCTGTGGGTACCCAGTCACCTGCACACAGATGGAGACAGTCACAGGGACCTACTTCATCTTCTTAAGGGAAAGTATCCAATTTGCTTGTATTTATTTGTCTAAACGTTGTCGCTGTAACAATACCACCAAATATAGACAAGCAGGAAGAAGTAAATAGGGCTGAGTGTGGATCAGTGGTGGAACAGTTTGTAAATAAACACTAGGCCCCACGTTTAACCCCTGCGTAACCTTTCTGAGAGTTGGGGAACATATTACTGATTTTACGTGTACCCTTTCTACAGACATAAAATGTCATTCTGTATTGGGTAGCACTTTCTTCCGAGGTCAAAGTCTTCCATCTTGGAGGGAAACCTCTCAAAACACAGGATGTAAAAGGAAGGTGAGACAATAGGGTATTTAAGACTGAACGTTTATAATAGGATGCTCTATGAAGAAGGGAAACATTGTATCCTGAAGCTCATTAAGACAGGAAGTAAACAACGCAATAACTTCAGGGAGTCCCTGAAACTGACCATATTTACTAGGCCCCTCCCTCGTCAAGAGTACATAAGCAGTAAAGCCTGGGGAGACACACTCTTGGGTAAGCTGGATTCCCTAGAAGACTCCCGGACAAGCTGATCTGCTTAGGACTGACACAGACTGAGGTGCCTGGAAGAGACTCAGACGGACTGTTGCAATTGGAAAGGCCACTCCCAACCCACTGTGCAGTGGGCTCCAGGTTTCCGGCTTTTTTGAGTTGCCGCCTATGCTGGGGTAGGCTTGTTAGTGATGCTGTCCTTGTATCATTTCTGCTCCTTTAAGTAACTCTCACCCCTCTTCGTCTATGTGCAGCTCATAGTTCAGCAAGATGGGCATTAGTTTTGTATAGGGCTGTATTGCTATCCTTACTTCAGTCCGTTATCAGCTGCCTAGCCGGGGTGAGTAGACATCTCTGTGGAAATAGTATCACACAATATTCTACGACCTGCCTTTCTTAGCGAGGAGTCCCACCTCCCTAAGTGATCCTAAGACCAAATTCTCAGCACAAAGGAGATTTATTTGCTCCAGAGCGACAAAGTGTAGGATATGAGAGACAAAGACGGGATAGAGGACGAGGGAGAAGGGGATGAGAACAAGAGAGAAGGGGAGGGAGAAGTTGTCCTGGAGGGACAAAAAAACTGCCTCTGGATGGAGAGGAGACAGATAATGGCCCATAGGAAAATGGTGGTTGATAAAGGTAATAGGGGAAAACTCTGTGTTAGGATGAGGTGGTTAATTTAGATTGGACATGTTAATTAGATGAGCCAAAAGTGGGCCTTTGATTGCTGGACTTCAGTACTGCGATAGCTGGACCTTGGCCGTCAGCTTCAGAAGGAGAAAGTGGCCGAACAAGGGACTAGACCTTGGTGGCTAGTGTTAGAAATGTAATCTAACCGTCTAGCAAGGCAGAGGGAATGGGGAAAGGGCATGGCCTGCCAGAATCAGCTTTGCCTTGCTCAGTCCTGATAGAGCCCCTCAAGGCCCATCTTACCTTCTGTCATCCTCTTGGAATTTTCCAGACTTCTCAAATTCCCTTTGCTCCTGCAGTTAATCCCAACCACCAATCTGAGGTCATAAGTATCTTCTGGAAATGCTGCTAATCTAGAATTCTGAGCCTTGCCTGGGCCCAAGAGAGCACACATCCTGAAGGTGTCTGCAGTCACTCCACAGGGGTGACTTTGAGGACTAGAGCTAATGGCTGGGTGACTTCAGAGGAGACATTTGGTTGGAACCCTAGTTCTGTCACTTGAACTGAGCTCAGCTTCTCTGTTCGTGTCAGAGACAAAATCTTACATGAACCACACCTGCTAAAGAGAATGGCTTCCGGATGAAAGCCCCTTTCTTCTTTTAAATATTTTTATGCTTTTGCTTCCTTTGTTTATTGTTTTTATTAGCCTTATTTTTTAATTTTTTTTGGCAATCCGTCAGAGGCCTCCCAGACAGGAAACACCCAAAACAAGGAAAGTCTCAAGTCATTTGAACACTGCAGAGCAAATAAAAATGGTACGCTTTCTCGTGTGGGAAAGCTCTTAGGGACAATGGGAACCTCCACATGCAAGGACAGACCACCCATTATGGAGACCAACGGACAGAGAGGCTCCTGGGCAAAACTAGGGACTTTGAAATGCATGGCTTACGAATCAATTAAAACACACAGCCAAAAAGCTGCGATGGGGTGATGGGGCATGGCATAGGGACAAAAAGTTGCCAACGTGGAGGCCCATCCGCTGCTGCTTCCAGCGTTTCCTGAGGGTGGTGTGCACCTAGGTTTGGGGAGCTGTGAAGGAACAAAATGCCTCTCACGTGACACTGATTTCAGACTTACAAACCCTGAGCACTTCCCAAGTAGGCCAGCCTCCTGCATCTGAGCCCAGCCCTTCTCTCGCCTCCCTGCTATGCTTGGCATACATACACATGTCCCCCTTGTCGTGTCTACAGCTGTGGGTCCGTAGTCACTGTGGTGATGTAAAAGAAAATGGCCCCCACGGGGAGTGGCATTATAAGGAGGTGTGGCTTTGTTGGAATAGGTGTGATCGTGCCGGAGGAAGTGTGCCGCTGTGGGGGTGGGCTTTGAGGTCCCCTTTGCTCTACAAGCCTGTGGATGAAGATGGAGAACTCTCAGCTCCCTCTCCAGCACCATGTCTGCCTGCACATTGTGGTGCTGTAGCATCTCTCCATGACGATAAAGCACTAAACCTCGGGAACTGTAAGCCAGCCCCAGTTAAATGTTTTCTTTTATAAGAACTGCCATTGTATGGTGTCTCTTCACAGAAATGAAAACCCTGCCTAAGGCAGTTACATTCTGCTCTTTTTTCTCCCATCCCCCATCTCCTCTTTTTCCATCCCTGCCTCTCCTTTTTAGAGTGTTGCCTAGGTTGGCCCGAACTCAGTTTTCCTGCCTTAGCCTCCTCAAAGTATTAGCGTCACAGGTGGGCAGCACCTGTAATAGTTTTGTGACTAACCCGTAACAGACCTGGTGCTGCCCATCACATAGCACAGGCTCATCACCAAGGCTACGATCTTCTCCACAAAGCAGCCAAGTATGGGGATGGCGAGCAGGGCTCAACCCTGCCTCCCCTGCAGTAAGGATATTTACGGCATGAAGAAGCAATGGGAGTCAAGATGTAGGGAGGTGAGGAAAGACGAGCGGGGTGGTGTTGGGAGCAGTGAGACCCCAGATCCTGAATTTCTTGTAATCCCCTGATCTGAGTGCCTACAGCTGCTCTGAGCACGAGACCTTCAGGAGTTCCCGATGGCAGGAGAGTGGTTTCTGGTGGGTTTGGCTGGGACGTTGCTATCTCTATATAATCTACCCCTGAACACAATAAAGGGGCATTCTTGGGGAATTCAAGGATGACCTGTGTTGCTGTCTCTTCCATCTGTGTGTGTTTGTGTATTTCAACCTCGAGCTCCCTTGCCCGAAGCTCGCGAACCGGGTAATAGCGCACAGAGCGCAGACACAGGGCCGCAGTGCGCGGCAATTGGAGGTCTCCAATGAGATATCAGGCAGGGTGGTTTTGCAGCGGCAAGGGCACTTCATAGCTATCCTTTGGGCATGCTCGGAAAACAGTTGCAGTGTTGGGGTTTTCAGCCCTCGGGAGACTTGAGCTGGCTTGAGTCAGGTCTGTGACTTCCTGGGTTTGAGCTACCCAGATGTGGCCTCCAGGTGCCTGCGCACCAACGTGTGCAATCATTACCATAATGACCCTTGTGTTAGAGGCGTGATTATCTGCTGCAAAGCCCAGAGGAGGCTGATAGCAAACTGCTTAGTTCAGCCAACTTTAAAATTGGTGCTTTGAAAGGCAGCCGAAAGCTAGTGGAGCAGGCTAAATCCGGAGGGCTTATTAAGGTTTACCCTCTGCTCAGGGCAGCCTAATACATCTCTGCGCTAGATTAGAAACTCATAGGACGACGTCTTAGGTAGTGCTCAACCCGGTTCTGCACTTAAAGAATTGTCTCCTACAGAGTCGAGAACAACAGAATGCGGCTTGCGTGGCAGATGAGTAAAAGAGGAGGTATAACTGGGTGGGGAAGGGTCACGCCATATGCGTCATGCCCCAGCTGGGCATATGGTCACAGGTTACAGGCATGGATGCTTTCCCTGTATCAGTTTACCAGTTGCCCAGTGAGGTAGATGCTGTCACCACCTTCTGCATTTCACACACAGGGAAATCTAAAACACAGAGGGTGTGTGCAAATCTAAGTTTACGTTGTTAAGTAAGGAAGGCGAGGGGGGGGCTGTGTGGAGAACTTAAGGGGGGGTTACCAAAACATCAAGATGAATAATGGTTAAAAAAAAAAGTCATGGAAATTCATTAAGAAATAACCTACCAAAAATTAAAAATAGAGGGGCTGACCTTGCATTTACAAAGACTAGCTGGTCTGTGTTTTTAAATCATGCATTAAAGTATGATTAAAGTAGGGCATGATGGTACACATCTGTGATCTCAGCTAATGTGGATATTGAGGCAGGAGAGTCACAACATTGAGAACACTATGGCCTATACAGGAATGCTTTCTCAATTTCTTAAAATAGAGCTGAAGGGGCAGCTAAATAGTAGCCCATGAGGCAGTGAGGTCTTAGGTTAGGTCCCAGCACTACCAAGAAAAAAATTACATTGGGTATGAAGATTGTTTTGAGGGGGTCTATCACGCATCTTCTGCCAATTGGAGAGTCTTGCCTATCCCACCTTGTCCTGGCCCTGGGTGGTGGAGCTAAAATGTGAATAAAAACATCACAGGCCATTGGGTCGAGTGATCCTCATGCCCCATTGTGTGTGTAGACCTTGGGAGTAAAGTAGGCATCCATCCACGTGTTCTGGATAATATGATGGCATCTGTACGTATTCAGCTTTGAGGCATATACCTGGGTCTACACAGCCAGTACATACACAGACGGGAGCTTAACCCAAGAATGGCTTAAAAGTCAGGCTCTTCCCCTGACCCTTTATTGGTGTCGTTAGTGTGTGCTCTGTATCTACTATGATAGAATTAGGCAGTTGTAAGACTGCAACCAGGGTTTAACCTTGAAATAAAAAATAAAAAACAAAGACACTCAAAAGGTAGAAGTAGGCACAGGCAGACCAGTAAGGTAAAATGCCAGAAAAATGAAGACAGACTAGGGGAGGTTTGTGAGAGACATGATAAAGAATGGGGAAAAGAAAGACCCCTAGGGACTATGTCAGCCAGGAGAGTTCTTCAAAAAAGAGCATATAGTTTTGGTTTAATATAATTTTTGCTTATGTGTGTGTGCCTGCATGAGTTTATGTGCGCTATCACATGTGTGCAGGTACACATGGATGCCAGCAGAGGGCGCTGGATCCACTGGAACTGGAGGTGTGGGCAGTGAGTTACTAGAAATGCATCCTGGAAACGGAGCCTTCAATCTCTATGAAAGCAGTAAGTGCCCTCAACCACTGAAACCTCTTCCCAGCCATGTCAATTCTCAAGTCATGCATTTGTATATAATCTCCATTAAAACCTTATATAGAACAGAAAAGATACAGAGTGGATTGAACAGGGAAGCACGAAGGCTGAGCATACCATGGTTTAAATGTTCAAGGTCAGGTAGTGGTCACCCGCCATGCCCAGGCCTGCCTCTGGTGATCTTGGGTATCTCTGTTCCATGTCTATTCAGCTTCCAGTTCTGTCATAAGGAAATCAGTGCGAATAGCATAGGGTTGGAAATCTGTGTTCATTGAGACCCAGATGAAGCCCCAATGGTGTGGGACAATTCTGTATTCTGTCAATTATATTTTAAATAAACGCTGATTGGCCAGTAGCCAGGTAGAAAGTATATGCAGGACAACCAGACAGGAAGTAGAGGCAGGTAAATGAGAACAGGAGAATTCTGGGAAGGAGGAAGCCAAGCCTATTCTTCTGAAGTCCTGTCTAGACACTGAAGAGGGAGGACGTGACCTGGCCTGCTGAAAAAGGTACCCAGCCAGGTGGCTAACATATACTAGAATAATGGGCTAATGTAAGTTATAAGAGTTAATAAGAAGCCTGAGCTAATGGGCCAATCAGTTTATAACTTATGGAGATCTCTGTGTGATTTTCTTTGGGGCTAAACAGCTGTGAGACCTGCTGGGAGGACAGAAACCCCTAAAAAGCAGGCCCTTATGTTACACCCCAAGAATCAGGCCAAAGGAGAGGAAGAAAATCCCAAGGCAGAAAACAACAAAGAACTCAGTCATGCTAATGATATCCTGTCTGTCTGTCTTGGTCATCATTGGACTTCCATTAAAGCTCAGCTGTCCTTCCTCGAGACCCCAGCTCAGTACAATTCCTCTCTGGCTTCTGCCTGACTTTCTGCTACAGCGTGTACATCTAATCTCTCCCCAAAGTTGAGTTTCTTAGAGGATTTTTTAGCAGATTTTGGTAACATGAAGAGCAAGAACTTGCAGTCTTTCATGAATTGAGGTGCGGTGACCAATACTGGGTCTTATACATGTAAGCATCAGGCCCTAGGGACCTGTAAGAGAGAGAGAGAGAGAGAGAGAGAGAGAGAGAGAGAGAGAGAGAGTCCATCCACATGCACACATGAGCTCATAATCACTGGGCCACACTGCTTTATCCAAGTCTGAACCAGGGCTTTTATCATAGCAGATTAAGCACCCCAGCTGTCTACATCCCAATGCACGTTCTATACTAACATGTCCTCATTAGTCTACTAAGCATTCTTCATAAAAGTGTATCACCTGAGGGAATTCTGGTCTAGAGAGTTAGAAGTATTGATGCTTCCAACTTAGAACGGCTTCCACCGTTTTCAACCCTGTGATGGCGCACAAACCATACACAGAGAGTTGAAACCATGCTTGGAATTTTGAGTTTGGGTCTTTTCTTCAGCTAGCACAGGGAGTCATGTTTGATAGGCTGCAAGCTGCAGGACATGGTCTGTGGCCCCCTCTCCCTGCACTGTGGGCCGCTGGGGTTGCTTAAGTGGTTGGGAATATGTATAGATGCTCTTTGCTTTACACTCTCAAGCCGGGCCTGCATTTTAAGGATGTAATTCCATGGAAAAAAGGGAAGCATTTAACTTTGCCATCCTAGAATCTTCCAGAAAAGATCCATTTACTTTTCAGTAGGAATATCAAAGGCACAGCTCCCCCCAATACCACCTCAAAATCCCAGCCTTGTTATGCTCAACAATCTGGACTCATGGCACTATTATCTTTGTCTACCCTAATCAACTCCCCTTCAATGGGACGACCCACCTTAAATGAGGCCTCCATAGCTCAGTGAGGACCCTGGAGGTCCCCTCTGCTATCTGACTGTGTCCCTCACAATGAGAGCAAACACAGCCTTGTGTGCTTATCTACACACAGTATCCAGGGAGCCAGCATTTGATAACACAGAAGGAAAAGAAAAGACAACATGACCATGGGAACAGTTCACTAGAGTTAGGGTGGTCATGTCATTTTCTAGAAGCAACAGTTCCTACATAGTACTGATGGCACCTCTGACATGTAGCCAGAGAAATGGTCAGGTACATGTAGCTCCAGGGTTATGTTTGTTGTCCAGGTCTGACAGGAAAGTTGTCAGCTTACTTCCCTGCTCCCCCAGTAGAAGGGGAAGTTGTCTTTGTAAAGCAAGCTCTTGCGGTTTCTTTCCGTCTCCTACTAGGTGGACACTCCCCTCTTCAGCATCTCTTACTCACAGTCTCTTCTTGTTGGCAAAGGGGGAATTCATGAACCTTCATGGAAGTAAAGCCCAGACTGCTCAGCTCTGAGCCCAGAACCTCTCGGCTGCTCTGTGGGTCACAATAGTGACTTTCCACTTGGTCATGTCTCACTCTGATGACAATTCTGATACTGACTCTGGCTCCCAGTTCACCGGCTGGTTCTTCCCTGCTGGTTAGACCTCTCTTGCCCTTTCTAGTGTCGGTGTAACCTTCCCGTTTTTTCCCCCAGTTGTGCTGAAGCTCCACCTGGCCTATGACGTTCACATGGGTCCCCACTGCAGCCACTGGCCTCTTCACTTTGTCTTCTGGGATACCTGTGAACTTCCACACCCTTCAGAGTCCCGTGCCAGTGTAGGGGATGTCACAGCTTTTGTGACCCACTGTCCTACCAGCTGTAGCAAGGAGAGTCCTGAAATGGATAAAGGACTCTGAGGGACTTTCTGCCAAGTGTCACATAGGACAAAAAACTCTGTTTTTAAGTGTCTCTTCAAGCTATCAGCATATTGAATTTCTTCCATTATGTCAGCCCAGGGAGGGAAGTCAGGTCTGAGTCAGTTTACCTGGGTGGCCAGAACAAAGTATTGATTTCCTTGTAGTTTTGGGGGCTGGACATTGAGATCAGGTATCAGCAGGGTTGGTTCCTTTCAAGACCTCTCTCCAAGACTTGTAGACAGCTATCTCTTTCCTGTCCCTTCACACCATAGTGACCACTTCCTTCCTTTTGTTTTACGCTGTGACAACCATTTCCTTCCTGTCCCTCCACACCGTGATTGCTGCTTCCTTCCTGTCTTCTCTTGGTATGTCTCTGAGTCTAGATTTCTGTTCATCTAAGGGTGACAGTCATATTGGGTGACAGCCCCCCCTTTATTGAGCCCATTTTTTCCCAGCCACCTCCTTAGAAGTCCTGTCTCCATGAAAAGTCAGATTCATATTTTCTCACTATCTTCTTGGTCTTTATGCAAAGACTGAATACAGCCATGGTGAGGCCTGGGACGTGGAGTTGAGGGAAGGAAGCTGTAAGAATTGAACTTGCCACCGAGAATGGATGTGCTACAGGAACAGATATGATAGACTCTCAGTTCTCCAGGGTATGTGGGGACAGAGTCCCTTTCTATTGTACTCTGGGAAAGAGGGGCTCAGGACCTGCTGGGGTGTTTGCACTCTGTGCTCTGCCACCATGTGGACCCCAGGAAAGAGAATCCTAAGAGACAGAGGGTTTACTCTGTCAGACAGGTTGAGAACTGATTCTGTGCCAAGACAGCCAGGATTCTCAGAGAATCTTCTAGAATTAGTGGAAGACTTCCAACTTTCGGGACATTTGGCTCCACAATCCAGTAAGTATTAAGATCTCAGGGGTCCCCCGAGTGTCTCTGTGCCCTGGGGTAGCTGAGGCTTCAGAAAGACCAGGTTCTTTGAGTCAGATTGAAAGGGAAAGGCAGAAAAGGAAGAAATCTGCTTGTTGTTTGGCATTTTCATGGCCGCTTACTCTTCAATCAGCTGTTTGAGGGCCATTCATCATGTAACTGCTAACCTACTCTTCCTTTTTATCTTTAATGAAATTGTTTCTTGTGTGGAATTTTTATAATCTGAGTTTCTCTGTTTGAGTAGCTGCTGGTATTTGATGGTAAGCCTCGAGGCAGCAGAAAAGCCCTCAGAAGTTTTCAGGGTATCTGATGAGGTTTATCAGCTTCTTTATTAGCGTCTTTCTTGCCTCCCCAGATGATTAGAGAGTGCTTTCGTAATTATGCCAAGCCTGAAGTGATAATGAGCTGCTCCTAATGAGAAAGCCGCTTCGGAGGGGGGGCACCAGCGCCTCCTAGTGGCAGAACAGGGCACCATCCAATCCTCCTGGCTCACTCGGGACACCCCAGGAAGACAGCACAGAGACCGTTTTCCACCTCGTTTGTTCCAGATTTTCACAAGCATAACTTGAAATGTGGCAATCACAAGGAGCAGGTATGAAGAGCTTAACATACCACTTATTTTCGCATCTAACCTTGTAGTATCCCACATGCCCCTGGCTCTTCAATTGGACAGATCTCTCCTGGATAAAATGAGTTCGGTTAATTTATTGAAAGACAGCCACCATTAAAAGAATGTCAGGCATTGATTGACTGGACTTTGGTGAGAAGTTGGTAAACAGTGTTGAGTATTTGGGAATAACATTCAATTGACAATGAGGAACATGGCCTGCTTTTCCTCTTTGAATGCTTTTCCTATGTCTGAATATGCTTTCTGTCATTTATAACTATCTTTCCCAGCCCTCTGTCCATCTACATGGGAAATTATTCTCCAAAATTCCAAGTTAGTATAAGAGAAAATCAAGTTCTTAAGTCTGTACACTGAACTGAAAGTCATTCTAAGACCAGAATTATAACAAATATTATAAAGACACCAATAAGTATTGGATAAATTAACAGAAAAAAACTTGACAAGCAAAGAAACCAGATCTCCAGACAATGCCATGGGTGAATACTCACAAGTTAGTGGTAAGCCATTCACACACTGAATGTTGTCACCAAAGAAAAATTCAAAATGTGAGCCATGACAGTTGCTAGATACTTGGTATTAACCCAGAATGCCTTGTGTTCTTCACCAAACGGAAGACCAAGCTTGGAGCCAGAGGGGAAAACAAAGTTGTTCGGGTTTGTAAACGGAAGTTGAAATCCAGTAAGCCAGGGTTAGCTACAGAGTTTACCTACAACCATCTAGGTGATGGTTCTTCAAGATGGTTTCTCTGATTGACTCTAGTGAACCCCAAGTAGTGCACTGTAGTTTGGCACTGCCTGGGACATTTCCTAATTCACCATTCGAGCTTCTTCCCGCAATACTTATCTTGGGATACATATCCTGGGCACGCCTCTCAAACTCACCCATCATGGCCAGAGAAATGTGGAGGCATGAGAAAAGAATTACCCAAGTTATCTCTCCCTTGCTCCACTAATCTTGGATAAGTATCTTCACTCTCTATATAGTCTTTAAAAATCTTAGTTATCAGGGAAAAGAAGAGGAAGTCTGTTTTCCATAAACTAGCATCTGTCAACTGTTGTAAGTACGCCTATGCTGACATCATACGACAGCTCTTAAGTTGGCCATGAAGGGATGGAGGGATGCAGTAGTTAAGAATGCTTATGCTCATCCAGGGGACCAACCTTCAGTTCCCAGCATCAATTCAGGTACCTAACTACAACTCCAGCTCCAGGAAACTCAGCACTCTCTTCTCATCTCCATACCTGTATGCATAAATGCACCTCTGGCATAGTAAACATGAAAACAAAACCTTTAATAAGTTGGAGATGAGGGAGTAGTAAGAGAGTTGTGACCTAAAAGTCTGAGCACTGCACACTCTGGTCACTGTCTTCTGTTTATATATAGTACATTAACACGCTAGGCTACAGAACAATAACTGTAAAGTGTTGACAAACCTGTAGGAGCAGGTGGTGGTCCAAAGAGGAAACAGACTCTAGAGAACATCTAGGAGGCAAGTTTAGACTTGAGTTCATTTGCCACACCCTGGCCTCGCTCACTGGAGGAACCCCTGACACTAAACAAAGTAGATTAGTAGTTCCTGTGGCTGGGGGAAACTGCGGGACTGCCTGCCTGCCTGCCTGCCTGCCTGCCTGCCTGCCTGCCACCTGCCTTTAAATGGTTGGCGTAAAGAACTGCTGGTGTGTTTTCTTTGAAAGTTTCTTAGTAGTACTGGGTGGCCTCGTACAGATCTTCACCTTCGAGAGCTTCGGGCAAGGGGGCAGGAGGGTAAAATACACAGACACACACAGACAGAGAGACAAAGACACGGGTCATCCTTGAATTCTCCAAGAATGCGCCCCCTTTATTGTGTTCAGGGGCAGATTATATAGAGATAGCCACGCCCCAGCCAAACCCACCAGAAACCACTCTCCTGCTATCAGGAACTCCTGAAGGTCTCGTGCTCAGAGCAGCTGTAGGCACTCAGATCAGAAGATTACAAGAAATTCAGGATCTGGGTCTCACTGCTCCCAACAATCTTCACCTTGGGATTATTCCATGTCCATGCTTTCCCAAATCATGCCATGACTTGGTGAAGCCCGGAGCTGAGAGTGCTCTGAGCTAGCTGAGGAAAGTGACCAATACGGTGTCTGCAGCCACCGACCTTCAGAGAAGGCTCCGAGGAATTCCCTCAGATAGAAGTCCAAGAACTATCAACCTAGAATTACAAACGACAAAACACACAAGGAGTCACTGTCTCACGATCAGATAAAAATAACACACAACAGAAGTATTTTGGAGGTTTTAAGTGACTTACGACACAGAGAAATCCATAAACGAGATATGTATAATGGTTGGAACATTTAAATCATTGAAAGGTCGAACAGTAGCTTCTATATTAAAGAGAGAAACTGCAGAATAAAGGTAGCTTTGGGGCCCAGAGACATGTCTCAGCAGCTAAGAGTGCTTGCCGCTCCTCCAGAGGACCTGGGTTTGATTCTAGCACCCACAGCAGCTCACAACCATCTGTAATTCCAGCTCCAGGAGATTCAATACTTTATTCTGGTCTCTGAGAGCACTGTGCACATAGGATGCACAGATAAATAGGCAGAGAAAACACCTAGACACTTAAAATTAAAAAAAAGAAAATTCGCTGTGCACTTGATGACAAAATGAGAGACCAGAGGTTGCAGAATCTAGAGAGCAGAACTCTGACACGCTGAGGGACCAAAGGTGACGTTTCAAGAGGTGTGGATAAAGACTTCAACTCAGAGATTAATTGAAGCTGACAATTTCTAACCACAATTACCAGAAAAATGCATTCACAGGTAGGACGGGGGCGGGGGGTTTGGCTCAGTGAGTGAAGCGCTGTGTGGAATATTCCTTTACACTGTGTGAATATATTGCCACGATTGGCTTAATAAAGAAGCCGACTGGCCAATAGATGGACAGGATAAGGTTAGGGGGAGGGCCACACAGAGAATTCTGGGAAGAAGAAGGGCAGATGCTGGACTAGGGATCAGACGCAGAGAGCAGCAAGATGGGCATGCGGTACTGATAAAAGGTACCAAGCCATGTGGCAAAGCATAGATAAGAAATAGTGGTTAATTTAAATGTAAGAGTTAGCTAGTATTGTCACTGAGCTATCAGATGAGCATTTATAATTAATATTAAGCATCTAGGTGGTTAAACTTCTGCCCACAGTGATGGCTGTCCATACATGAAGACCTGAGCTCTGATGTGAGACACTATAGAGAAAGCTGAGTGTGGCCACTAGGGGGTGCTCCAGGGCTAGGAAGGTGGGTCGGATCTTGCTGGCCAGTCAGACCACTAGAAAGGTTCAGTGGGAGAGCTGCTCTCAAAAACTAAGTGGGAAGTGACTGAGGAAGATACTTGGTGTCAACGTTTGGCCTCCACCCACATGGACACCTAAGTGTACCCACAGGCACATAGGCACACATGCAAGCAAGCATGCACATCCAACACATACACACACATACACACACACACACACACACACACACACACACACACACACACACTAGGCAGGGGGAGATATTTAGTGAGATCATGATACATATCAACTTTTAAAAACATCATGAGAAAACAGATCTTCAACGAATGAGTATTTAGTCTGAAATCTAATTTTTCCCTGCGACGATGAAAAACCTAGGCCAGTAAACCACCATTTGTTTTCAGTGTTCCATAGAATGGAGGTGAGCCTGGTACTGTACCTTAGCAAAAAGGGTTGCTCGGGAATTAATGCAAAGTCAAATAATTTCAAATTAATCAACACGGAGTTTCGCATCCACTGAATGTCGTTAAGGAAATTCAGAAGGATGCACGTCGTGAAAACGGTGGAGCAGAAGTGTGAAAATGCGTGTTCAAGATGTGTATGCAATCAGTGGGGCTAAAAAGCATGAAGAACAAAAATGGAGCCCCATTGCCAAGAGTGACGAGTTCCCAACACGTGGAGAGTCTGTGAAGATGTTGCAATAGACAGTCTCCTACGACTATCACAGAAAAGCCAGGGGAATGAGCTCACAAAGTGAAAATGGATCACAGTGTCGGAAGCTCCAGTCCAAGGCCAAGGAGCTCCTTGATTTTGAGCCTCTCATGAAGCTACTGTGGCAGATCAGCACAGTGGAGCAGGAGCAACCCACCTAATGACAAGCCACAAAGCCAAGGGACAAAGAACCTAGAGTCCCACAGCCACCCCCAATGACCCAAGGAAGTCTTAGTAGGCTCCAACTCCTAAAAGTTCTACCACCCCCAATCCACCACTCTGGTGGTCCAGCCAAAGGCTCCGTAATCCCTTAACCTAGTGCAGGCGTCTGTCCATCCCTCCACGTTCATAGGTGGAGCTACTGACTTGACACCACTGACGTGTCTGTTGGCAGCTCCTCCTTCCATGTCCTAACTTAATCCCTCACCTGCCTTTCTTAGCAAACGAGACACAAAGTAAACCATAGCAATGCAACAGCAAATCGTTGCGCTGTCCCTACCGGTCCCTATGTTGTTTGTGCACGACCCTATACTTCTAGTTGACCACTGCAAACCCTTCTGTCTCGGTGCATCTTGCATTGGTAAGAGTCTGTCAGTCCCCCTCATGCTGCGGATAGAACCCAGGGCCTTGCATGTTCTGGGCTAATAGCCTGTCATTAAGCTTGTCGTCTCTAGTCTGCACGTCTAGCTTGTTACCCCTCCCAGACCGTATTCACAGCTTACTGTCTCCACCTTGTCTGAAATTCCATCACTTCTCACCTGGGTGCCATAAGACATCTGCACCCTTACCTTTAACCCTCAAGATTGTTTTCATAGCATCTAAAATGATCCTTTTGAATGAAAAGAATTACTTTTAATTGACATATACTATGCACAAATGTAAGAAACATACCATACCAATTTGGTGTAATATGTAACATGTAATAATCCAATTTTAGCATTCCTGTCTCCTTAAACGTATACCATTTCTACTGCTGGGCACCTTCTGGTTCTTCTTACTTGGGGCTATAAATTGTTGACTGCAAAAGGAAAAGTACAACACCAGGACAAAACACAAGCAAGGGTGGACCTTGGATGTCCTGCTGTACTTGTGCTGGTGTCCGTCTCCCCCACAGCTCCTCCTACCTTCTCCGTAAGTCTCCAGTGACCACGGTCTACCGTCCTCCGTGTGGCCAGTGCTTTTGGCTTCTGAAGATGGCGGAGGACATGGAGCCCTGCTTCCTCTGTGCCTGGCTTACTTTACCTTATGTCTACAGTTCCATTTGCATGGCCTCATGTGGCAGTTTTCAAGCTTCTTCTATGGCCAACTTATATTCCAGTGTGTGTGCGAGTGTGTGTGTGCGTGTGTGTGTGTGCGTGTGTGTGTGTGTGTGTGGTGTCTGTCTTCAGAATGCTAAACTAGGTGTTATCAGAGTCATGCTAAATATCTGCAGTGATGTCCTTTGATCTCACCCAGTGTTAATGGCAGACTCTTACAATCATTGGAGAGGCCCCAACATGGCATTATGGGCCACCATCCCGACTCTGTCAACTTCTGCTTTCATCTGCCCTCCGTGGCTCCATTGTCCCTTTGGTCTTCAACTGCCTTCCATGGCCCCTAGTGTCACCTTCTGTCTTTATCCCTGCTGCTGGAACTTTAGCACACTGCTCTCAGGCTCTCAACAGCACAGACACGCTTCTCTTCCCCACAGTTCCTCCTGCCTTCTCCGTAAGTCTCTAGTGACTTTGAATCCGTGTGGCCAAGTCTCCTGTCCCCTTTGTTTGCTCTGGGTATTTTCTCTCTGAGACCCACACCATGTAACTGCTCAGATTCTTCCCAACCCCTGCATTCTGTATTAATCTTCTCTTTTTTATTTTTCATAACACGTATTACTTTCTACTGTGTAATTTAATTTACTTTTTATTGTATCTATTGTTGATTTATTTTGCATGTTAGGGCACACAAAGACGAGAGTCACAAGAATAGGATATCATTTAATCTTTTCCCAAGCATCTGTGTCAGCACCTGGAATACAGCTGATTGTTATCTTTCTGTCTCTCGTTCTCTTATTTAGGATCTCACTATCTCTCTTACTCCCCCCCCCCACTTTGTGTATTTGAGTTTTTTTTTTTACAGCCCTGGAGGTTGAACCTGGAGTCTCAGAAACACTAAGCAAGTGCTCTAGCAATGATTAAAAGCCCCTTCTTAATTTATCTTTGATTAAATTTAAAACAGAGTCTCACTACTTGACCAGGCTCCTCTTGAAATTGCTCCACAGCCCAGGCAAGTCTTGCATGTTCAATCCTCCTGCCTCAGCTTTCAGAGTAGACTAGAAGGGCTTGCAGGTCCCCACCACCAGCCCCATCTTTAGTGCTTAGGAAAGTTAAATGTATTAAAAACATCACCTACAAAATAATTGAAAGAAAAATCAAATGAATAAAATAGGAAATAGACCAAAGACAGAAGAAATGAAAGAACAGTAAACTAAACAAGAAAACAAATCTGGACAGACAAATATAGGTGATAGGAGCAAGCTCAACTCTAACTCATTTTAGTGCAATAAAAGTTCTAGTGAAAAGCACCTAGAGTATGCAAGACCTAGGGGTGCCCAAAAAGCTAAGAGTAAAATAACTGGGAACTTATAGACAAAAAATAACCAGGATGAGTCCAGTGACAATAGAAAACAAAAGAGGCATCATGGCCAAAACACTCACAGATGTGAAAAAAGAGGGATCTTTAATTCAATGTTTTCTAAGATTGAATTTTATTGTATATTGACAACTGGTAAGAGCAAGTGTTTACAGAGAATGTTACATGGCGAAATGCTGAAATCATGCTAACTAACACCCCTACCACTTCACATGTTTATTAGTCTAATGGCCCTCGTTCAAACCCACTGGATGTTTTTGAGGTGTGGGACATCCTTGTGACAGTGAGCTTTAGTGAGTGGTGAAATTGCAGTTGATGTTTAGGAATGTTTTATCAGTGTGTGACAATGGTGCATGTCACTGGGTTCAGTGTCCCTGCATGGCTGACAGTCCACACTGGTCGACTCCAGTCCCATAGAGAAGGGCAACCAGGGCTCAGAAGTCACCAAGATTTCTTGGTGTGCTGTCTGCCCATGGATTCCTGCGTGGCTGCTCTGTCCATTTGCGTCTGCTCTCAGTCACTGTTCCCTAAATCTCTTCTTAATTTACAACAAGGATTTGCTTCCTTGTGGGGACCCACAGTTTTGGATCCATTCCATCTTGACTAAAGCTCAGAGAGTTCAAACCTATTCTTGCTCCTCAAGGACAAACACCAGGATGTTTGACCAAAAGCTACTGGATGCTTTTGCTCCTCAAAAGCCAGAAAACAGAAAACAGGATGTTTGACTTAGGGTGTGGTTACCACGAGTTCTGAGATGTAAGGAAGCAATTACACTTCCTTGTTCTTTGTATCACGGAAGTCTTGTGTCCTCCCCTTTTGATTGAGGTATATAAGGATGGTGAGTGATAAACTTGGGGTCTTTTGCTACAGTACTCACTGGAAGCTCTCCCGACTCTATCTTCTGTGTCTTGTCTATTTCTTTCCTCAATCCACACTCCCCTTCTCAGGAATGTATGGACCAGTTGGGCCAGGTCCCCACACTTCCTGGGAATTCTCAGGGTATGGGGGGGGGGTCAAAGGCAGGGAACCCTGTGCAACCCATGGCCACACAGAACCTCAGCCAGACAACCCAGAGAAGCCTACGACACAAAAGCATTGCTTAGGCCGCAAGCATCCATGGTCCATCCTCTCATTTGCAAAGCTACATTCCTGCAGAAGTGACACAGTTTCAGCACGTCTGTGTGTCCATGTTCTTTTCTGTGCTTAACTCTGACACTGCCTGATGTCTGTCATTTTATGTCCCTTCATTCTTATTCTTTTGACAATGCCAGGAATTGAGCCCAGAGCTTTGTATATAGCAGAAGTGATGGATAGCTTCGCTTGGTCAATTTGACGCAATCTAGAATCACAAGGAAAGAGTCTCAGTGAGCGAACTGTCTACGTTGGGTTGGCTGGTGGGCATATCACTGGGGACTGTCATTGTGGGTAGCACCATTCCTTAGGCAGAGCCTCTTTTTTTTTAATTTTTTTTTTTTTTTTTGTTTTTCGAGACAGGGTTTCTCTGTGGCTTTGGAGCCTGTCCTGGAACTAGCTCTGTAGACCAGGCTGGTCTCGAACTCACAGAAATCCGCCTGCCTCTGCCTCCTGAGTGCTGGGATTAAAGGCGTGTGCCACCATCGCCCAGCTTAGGCAGAGCCTCTTAAATTGTATTTAGAGGGGAGAGATTAAGTTGCTCACAAACAAGGAAGCAGTGAGACAAACATAGGTGTGTTCGTGTATTTCTCTTTACTTTTGACTGTGAATGTCACGTGGCTAGTTACTTCAAGTTGCTGCCTAGATATCCAGGAACAATAACCTGGGATTGGGAGCTGAAATTGTACCTATTTCCGTAGCTCATCCTGCATTCTTTCTACTATCTGCCACTCCATAGTCACATCGTTTCTTCCTCACTGCCTATCCATAAATCCTTAGAAAATACTGGCTTTTGAGTTATGACCTCTTTAGTCTACCCCAAAACCTTTAGATAACTGGCTTTAATTTTCTTCTAAGTAAATGAATACTATTCAAATAGCTTTACCAAGAAGTTATTATTTTTTAAAAAAAATACCAGAAGTATTCAGGTAAACCATATAAGGCATTTTTATATATTACTACATATTTGATTTGTATGTTATAAAAATATTTTATTTTATTCCTATATGAGATATTGTATGTTTTTATATATGATATTATATATTATGTGTCACTGTGGCAGTTTGAATGAGAAATAGCCCATAGACTCATGTATTTTGGCACTTGGTACCCAGTTGGTGGCGCTGTTTGAGGGAAATTGTGGCCTGGCTGGAGGGAGCAGTTCCCTGGCAACAGGCTGTTTCCAGATCTACTTTGCCTCGTGTGTGCTGTTTGCAGTTGATGTCATAGTCTCTCAGCTTCCCACTGCCACCACCTGTCCCCGTTATGGACTCTCCCTCTGGAACCGTAGGACCAAAATAAACTCCTTTGCCTGGCGCTCTCTTACTTACGGTATTTTATAGCAGCAATAGACAGGTAACAATACAGGTTATACGTTATTATACATTTTCATAACTGTTTACCTAAGCCTAAAGAGACTACCATGCGTGATTTATAAAATGCATCAGGTTTCTCCCTAGACACTGAGTTATCTGCAAAGACAACAAGGGGGGAGACACAACTGAAAACGGCGGTACCCATGTCCCAAGGCTACCCTGGAGGGTGGTACAAAGTACCCACGCAGAAGGTGGAAAGAGGGGGCCTGCTGGAGGCTGAATTGGAGGGAGCAAACTCACAGGGAGAATGGGGTGAGCCAGTGGAGACAGTGAGTGAGCTACAATACCCAGCTGTGGCCTGGGAAGGACTCTGGAGGCCAGAGCAGCTTCCTTCTGGTCACATCAAAGGCTCAGTTAGCTGCATGCGCACATCTCCCTGTAATACCCTCACCATGGTTCTAGACCCCTGAGGAAAAAGTCTAGAATCTTTTCTATTTGAAGCAGACACACCGACACACACATACAAACATAATCATATAACACATATATGCACACACATGCATACAAAACCACATAGTCACATACATAAAAGACACACACACATAGAAATATCCACACACATCATCACACACATAGATACACATACAAAGATACAAATACACACACACACACACACACACACACACTCACACATTTACCTGCCCTAGAAAGTTATAAGGCACTGATCTGTCAGTGTTTCTCAAAAGTCTGTTATTATCCTGGTATAAAAGTCCAGAATTCCCATTCATTCCCAGTAAATCATTGGCAAATGCGTCCTTTTAAAATAACAATAACCTATTGAAGAAGCAAGACCGTCTTTTCATCTATGAGAACACTCAGATAGTACATTTTACTCAGGAACATATCCTGTTAAATGACACACACAGCTCAGCTCCCATTCCCAGCTTCTCTTTCTTCTCTTTACAAACTGTGCCCCGCTCACCTTCATTCTACTGCACAGGGTCCACCAAGCCCACCCTGTGTTCAGCGGTGAGGTTGTATTGTGGAACTCTGTTCTCTGGGAATGACATGGCTGGGCCTGCCATATTGGAATCAGCAACTATAAAGGACTCCAAGAGTTTCCCGTAAGATTATGCCCAGTAACGACCTACTCTAAAAGGGAAGACGCTCCCGGATGGAGCACTAGGTGCTTGAGGCTCATGCCTCCTCGGGTCGATAAATGTCAGTGGCTGACAGTTGCATGAAAGGGACACTTTGGTGACTTGACTGTCTGTAAGCTGGTTGTTCTCCTGAGTAACCACGGCTGAACCCATTGTTTCTGCACGGTAGGCTTGGGTGGAATTGCGTCTTGGGCATGTCATTGGTACTCTCTCTGGGATGAATAAAGATTTCTTTACATCTGCCTGGGAGGATTCCTGCAACAGATTAAATAGTAGATTCTAAGGGAGAATTGGGGCATTCCCTCTTCTGCCTGTAGCCTTCACGGCACATACAGTGCTGGCATCTTTCATGGTACATATGGTGCTGGCATCTTTCCTTAAATGATTTAGAAGTATCCCCTCCAGGACGCATGAGCATCCAGGCCTACCTGACCTCACCAGCGTAGGCAACATCTTTTTAAAATGTCTCATCTTGCCCAATTGGGACCAAGCCTTGTCTTTTAGTTCTATGGAGAAGGGAAGTAGGAACTTTTTTGTTAATGAAAATTGGTTCTTGTTTTTAAGGCTCAGTAGAAGACAGGCATTGAACTAGTACAGGGCATAAGCAAAATCCGTCAGTGTGCAGGCACGCCTGGCAGATGCCATCTCCAGCTCACGCATGACTTAACGTGACTTAACGGGTATGTGACTTAACCAGTGTGCCACAGGAAGGGGAAAAGAGCAAGTATTAGAACCGGGACTGGGGGTTATTCCTCAATAGACCTGGGTGTCTCAGATCAATGATTTATAAGCTTGGATGTAATAAACCAGAAATCCAAGGAGCCTTCTAGCTTTCTTTGCCTTCTTCTTCTTCTTCTTCCTTCTTCTTCTTCTCCTCTTCTTCTTCCTCTTCTTCCTCCTCTTCCTCCTCTTTTTCCTTCCTTCCTTCCTGTATCTGTTGTTAACCCCAAGACATCTCAAGGGTTCTGAATTGGGAGATTAGAGGCACTGGCGGGAGGATATGGTTCTTTGGTGTGGGGACCTGCTTCAAAGAGTCTTCAGCGTCTATTGGTTAAAAATAATTTGCTTGGCTTCAAGAAGATAGTTGTGAAATGTTCTGGCAGGACTTTATGTAATGGCTTGACCAGGGTTAGCCCATTCCAAAAGATGCTGAAAATAAGATCCCTGAATCATCTTCTGAAACAGAGAGTTCTCTGTTGACTCGATTCTGAATGTCCTTTCCTGCAATGGCTTCCAAAGGGAGTCACCTCCTGGGTGTCCTTGGCCCTTTGCTTCAGTAAGAGCTTGAGAACATCGGTTCTCTTTCCTGCCATTCCTTGGCACTCCCTTCTGTTCTCTCCCCTCCTCTCCCTCCCCTGCTCTCCCTCCCCTCCTCTCTCTCTCCTGCTCTCCCTCCCCTCCTCTCCCTCCCCTCCTCTCCCTCCCCTCCCCACTCCTCTCATCTTCTCTTATCTCCATTCCTTCTTTTCTTTGTCTTCATTTCTTTCTGCTGTCTTTGTCTCTCTTTCCCTTGCCCCCCGTCTATTTTCAATCCCACTTCTTGTTAGCTCTCTGCTTCTCTACTCTTTGGGAAGGTGCCCAGGGCTCAATATCTGCTTAACTCGAGTTAAACTTGACTTTTATTATGTCACTGGGGCTAATTTTGCTGGTAGTTAGGAACAGAATCTCTTCGGTCTGCCAAATCTTACTCCTAGGATTTTCTTGAACCTCACAATTAGTTAATAAAAAATGCTGTGCTGCAGAAAGCACAAACCTCCTGATTCCGACAGTACTGTTGACTTCCCACCTCCCTTGCATCTTCCATCTTCCTCCTGTAGGTTGCTTCCAGGAGCACAAGCATATACATGCACTAATAATTAATGATACGTAAAATTTTATTAAACAACAGAATCAACAAATGTACCTAGGTCTTTCTCCAAGCACGCCCTTACCTTCACTTGTACAAGAAATGACACTGTCACTAACAAGGCATGAGAGGTGTCCAGTGTGTGGACAGGTAGCAACACTGTCATGAAGAGACTTTGATGAACAGCTAATCCCCACCATGCCTTACCCCATACACTGATTCCACCCTCCCAAAACATTACAGATAAAGGCAGAATCTGTGAGAGCTTGAAGACCAGGTATACTCAAGTACAAACAAGCCCAGGGGAGATAAAATCCAGTTCTTGGTCCAGGCTCACCTCTGCCCCAGCCTGCTTGACCCTGAGCAAAGCTAAGGCAAGAGGATTGCTAAGAGCTTAAGACTAGCCTGGGATGGGCTATATAGTAAGTTCCATGCCAGTCTGAACTATAGAGTCAGACAGTTAAGATGAAAGAGAGAAAAAAAACAGAGAAGGGAGAGGAAGAGGGGAGGAAGGGGAGGAGGAGAATGGGAAGGCGGGGAAGCAGGACCTGGAGAGGGTGCTCATAGTGGAAGGAAGAAAACAAGAAAAAGTTTCCAGGTATGATAGCACATCTGTAATTCCAGCTTTTAGGTCACAGGAGCAGGGAAGCTGGAGTCTGTTGAGTTTGAGATCATCCTGGGGTTTGTCAAGAGCCACAAGGAGAAAGAGGAGGAAGAAGAGAAAGAATTTTAGGTGGTGGAGAGAAAAATAGAAGAAGGAACAAACCCCGAGAGATCAGTTCAGGAGAATGAGTGGAAAGGGCAACTGTTCTGTGAGGGAATGGTGAACGGCGGCCATTTTCCTGTGCCGTTGGCGTCCCCACTCTCCCGGGGCACAGATGGGGCAGCAAGGGGGATTTGTGGACTGGAGTGAAGGCTGTCTCCTCCAGCGGTGGCTCCAAGGGACTTCCCATGTCCCCTGGTCCAGGCAGGGAACATGTCACTAAGAGGCTTTGATGAACAGCTAGTCTGTCACCTTTCTTAGCCATCTCAAGAATTGAAAATGTCCATTCCGGTAAAAAAACAAAAAACAAAACACCTCAGTCTCTGTCCTCTGGCTTTCCCTGCTGTGTGATTCTTACAACCTAGGTCTCACTTCGGTCACTGCAATGTGTTCAGCCCCCATTCATGCTTATTCTAGGGCCTTTAAAAAGCACAAACACTTCTGTTTGAAGGAACTTCAGACTCAAGAAAAGTTAGAGAACAATATGGAATTCCAGATTTCTATATGACAGAATAATTCATGTTTAGTTTTCTGTTTTACATATGACGTTTAATGTTTTACACACACACACACACACACACACACACACACACATATATAAATTACACAAACATATGTGTATGTATCTGTTCATGTGCCCTTAACCATTTGGTAGTAAATAATAGCCATAATATCCTCCCCACCTAAATACTTTAATATTTTTTTACTTAATTCATTAATTTGTTTCAGGGTCTCATGTGGTACAGGCTGCCCTTGAGCTGGCTACATACTTGAGGCTGCCTCAAACTTCTGACCCTTCTCTCTCCAGCTGCCAAGTATGGGTTTATAGATATGTGCCACCACACCTGAGTATACATACAATTTTTAAAGCATACAATTAATGCCAAAGGAATAAATCTATGGATCTTATCAAAATGTCAGGTTCATCTCACTATAAGTAAAATCTTTCCATAAATTAACCTTTTTTTTTCTTGTTCAAGATCAACTCAAGGATTCCGTGTGGTCTTCTGTCTTGGGTTCAGTCTCTAGGTCTCACCTCTACCACCCCCACCCCAGGCAGGCTTTCTTCCTTCTGTTTGTACTTACACAATGCAAACATATCCCATCCAACAGAAATTAAAGGATTCTTGTGGATGTTGTGTTAGTTAGGGTTGTCTAGAGACACAGACCTGGTAGAATGAATCTCTATATAAAAAAATGGGATTTATTAGAGCGGCTCCCAGGCTATATTTCCACTATTCCAACAATGGCTGTCTCCTGATGGGAAAGTTTAAGAGCCTAGTAGTTGTTCAGTCTACAAGGTAGATGTCTTGGGCTGGTCTCAAGCACAGGCCGGAATCCTGACGAAGAAGGCGCTAACACCAGTGCAAGATAAACTTGTCAGGGAGAGCGAGAGCAAGCAGGCCAAGAGCGAGTGCTTCCTTCTTCCATGTTCTTTATATAGTATAGGCTGTCAGCACCAGGTATGGCCAGACTTAAAGGTAGCTCTTCCCATACCGAAAGCCCTCACAGGTGTGCCCAGACACTTGGGTTTTAGTTAATTGCAGACATGGTCAAGTTGGCAGTCAAGATGAGCCCCCTCAGATGTGGACATGTCCTTTTGCTGGTACTTCCCTGGTGGCCGCCTCATTTCTGCATTCCTAAGGATTCAAGCCTAGCCACACATCAAGTACTTCTTTTCTACTGCTAATGAGTCCATTTGCTTCTATTCCACACGTGTGAATGATGTTTTGACTGCATGCAATGGAATTTGCACTGTGTTCTGCCTGATGCCCAGGAAGTTCAAGCAAGCCTTGGATGCCCTGGAACTGGAGTTAACAGATAGTTGTCAGCTGCCATGTGGCTTCCCGGGGACTGAATCCCTGTCCTTGGCAAACAGCAAGTGCTTTTAACCACTGAGCCTTCTTTTCAGTCTTGCAACTGCTTCTATGTGTTATTTTGAGTAACTAAAGGGACCAAACAGCAGGAAGTCACCTCAGTTTGCTCCTGACAACTGCACACTAGCGGGGTGTTCCCAGTTTGACCTTTTATTTTCTGTTTCATGTGTGCTACAGGCTCACCGCTGGTCAATTGTATTACCTCACTCACAAAAGTTTCAATGGGCTGCAGCACAGATATGCATTTTTCTGGATGATTAGAAATAATTATTATTTATGTACAGAGATGATGGATAGATGGATGGATGGGGGTTCAGTATGGTATTCTTACAAATTTATAAAAGGTTAAACATTATGATTACTACAATAATGTCAAATAAGACTTAAATTTTCACTCATGCTGAATGCCCAAACACTCTATTTTTATTTTTTTTCCTGTTTTCTTTCTGTCCTTGACCCATGTGAATACAGTTTTTATATAATTTCAATCCTTTTCATCGATGGAGTGCCTTCATCTCATTCTGTCAGCTAACGTGCGATCATTAAAACTCAAGTGACTCTCAGGGCAGTGATGTCCATGGTGATAACAGTGACAGCTGTCACTCACAGATCCTCAATGCAGGGCCTGCAGCATGCATTGCTTTTCTTTATGATTTTCATTTATCTGTCTTTATTTTTAGTGTGCGCGTGTGCACACACACACACACACACACACACA
>NW_004949118.1:5330914-5336835 GCF_000317375.1 Microtus ochrogaster | reverse complement strand
GCCCCTCCTCCCACTCTCCTCCCTCTCCCTCCACAGACCCTCCCACCCCATCCCCTCTAATCCTAAGAGAGGGCCATGCACCCCACCCTGTGGAAAGTCCAAGGCCCTCCCTACTACATCTAGGTTAAGCAAGGGTTCTGTTTGTAATTTCTAAAACAGACTAAGGCACAATAAAGCAATAGCATGCCTAAAGTCACATGGTAGAGGAATGACACCCTCTATCCAATTAGCAACTAGTGCTCTCCAGGCCAGGAACTATCCATGCCCCGGGTCCACCTGCCTCTCCTCGTTCAAATCCCCTAGCAACCCCAAATTATTATTATTTATAAACATGTTATTTTTATATCCCTCTGAGGAGGAAACTGAGAGTTGAAATGCAAAGTAATTGAACTAAATTTACCAACTAGAAAGTAGGAAGGCAAGGAACCCAGTCCAGGGTCTCTGATTTTCAAAGCCAACACTTTAATATATTTATTAAATTTAATCTTGTGTGTGTGTGGGGAGGTATATGTGTGTTCATATTGGTGTGGGTGTTCATATTGCACGATGTGTGTGTGTATCTGTGCGTGTCTGTGTGTGTTTACTGTAGGCCAGAGGTCACGTTGGATATCTTCCTGGATAGTTGTCTTTTTTATTGAGACAGGGTTTCTCACTGAACCTGGAGCTCACTCCATCAACTAGACTACCTGGCAGGGGGGGGGTCGCATTCAGGATCCCTTATCTCTGCCTCCCTAATGCCAGGGTCACATCTGTGCACCATCATCACAGCTGTATTTACCCAGTGTATTGGGAATCCTAACTTAGCACCTCATGCTTGTGCAGTAAGGACTTTACCAGCTGATCTGGTTCCTCAACCTTTGAAGCTAGACGGGAACCCTTAGTCTCTAAACCTCCAGTCCTATGCTGTCCCTTGGTGCTCCTGCAGACAGAAGCGCTTTCTCTGTGGCTGCCACACAGACCAAATTGAAGAGCTTGGAGAGAGTCTCAGAAAGAGATTCCAACTTGGAATTTATCAAGCGTACGAACAAAATACACCATGAATATTGTAAACTTCCTATTCAGAATGGTCTACGTCTCAGAGGGACCATATAACTGACTTCCATCTCTCTGCTTTTTAACAGGAATAAAAAATGTATCTTTTAAGCCATCCATCAATTTACATCCTAAAGCGGCACACCAATTCCTAACGTCTTAAAAGGAGACTTGGTCTTTAGCAAAGCTCTGTCCTTGGTCTAAGGGGTTTTCAAGAGTCTCATTGCTCTTAAACTCATGACCTTGCTTTCCAAAATAAACCTGATAATGCAAAATGTTGATTCGGTATCTGATTACTCTCCCGACTGGTAATCAAAATGTCTCTCCAAATTTATTTATTTATTTTATGGACGTATTTTGCAATGCTGTGCATCAAACCCAAGGCCTTGTGGATGGCAGGCAAGCCCTCTGTCATCCTGATTCATCCCCAGCCCAGAGCTTAGTGCTGTCAATCAGAGGATGTGTTCTGCTGGATCAGGCTCAGAGAAGTCCTGCCCTGTTTGCTCCCTGCACAGACGATAAACAGGAAGATGCAGGCAAAGGAAGCCTGGACCATGGTCAGTCCAGCAGAGGAGGGGCTTCCTGGAAGGAAGTTCCTAGGTCATGAAATGGCTCTCTTTCTGGAAGGAACATTTTCTAAAAGGTAAATGGAGTTGGGGAAGATTTCATAAAATGCTGGCCAGTAAAAATGAAGACTTGTGTTTTCCAAGAGTTGCATCAGCCCTGGTGACTTCTGGGTCTCCCTATGACAGGCTGGTGTTACAGGATGTTTGATTCCAGAGGGACAAGCTTGCCTTACAGAGGCTTCTCTGGCATTCTCTAGAATGCCAGACTTCACACCCTGGGCAAACTGGGGCTTAAAATTATGATTACTTTTTTTTTCTGTCTAGATGGGTCCCCTAGCAATATTCTGGCCTCAAGGGTGGATAAAGTTTTAGCTCTTGCCCAAAAATGCCTTGTCTGGTGGAGGACGCTGGTGGGGAGCTGGAGATGCTCATACACTTCTTCTTCTTCTACTTCTTCACCACTGGGATTTGGACTGGGTAATTCTTTGCAGTGGGACGGGCTAGCCTGAGCTTAGGGTTAGCAGCTGCTTAATGATTAGAATGACAGGAGCACACATCACAGTGAGTGGTCAAACACACCTGTAGACATCGCTAAATGTCCCCTGGTAGGCAAAACCGGCTCAGTTGATGCACGGCACTATGGTGATGGTGGTGAGTGATACAAAGGCGAATCCAGGATGCTTCTGGAAATAAGAAACGATACTCAGACTCTCCTGGAGGAGGGCAGGTGCTGTAGGGGGCTTCCCAAAGGACCTTGTTTTTATGGAAGCAGGTGTGGCAATAGCCAAGTGGAGCAGGAACAAGTAGAGAGGAGACATTTGCTGTATCAGTACTGCTGGCGTGTGTGTGTGTGTGTGTGTGTGTGTGTGTGTGTGTGTGTGTGAGAGAGAGAGAGAGAGTGTGTGTGTGTTTGCGAGTGTGTGTGAGAGAGTTTGTGTGTATGTGTGTCTGAGAGAGAGAGAGAGAGTGGGTGTGGGTGTGTGGATGTGTGTGAGAGTGTGTGTGTTTGCAAGTGTGTGTGTGAGAGAGTTTGCATGTGTGTGTGTGTGTCTGAGAGAGAGAGTGGGTGTGGGTGTGTGGGTGTGTGTGAGAGAGAGTGTGGATGTGGCTGTGGGTGTGTGTTTGCGTGTGTGTGAGAGTGTATTTGCGTGTGTGAGTGTGTGTTTGCTTGTGTGTGAGAGTGTGTCTTTGTGTGTGTGTGAGTGTGTGTGTGTGTGAGAGAGAGAGATGGGGAGGGGCAAGCATGCTTTTTGTTTCTGCCTAACTTCAGTGTCTATAAGGTTTAAGCTCACTGAATTTGGGTCTCTTCCTCCTTGGTGTGAGGTCTATAGGCCAGCTCTGCAAGTCTGAGAGAACATCACACGGCATGCACAGAAATGTCAGGCATAGCTGGGCATACTAAATCCACTATCCATAGACACTGAACAAAAGACGCACGGCAATGCTTTGCAGCTGTGGCTGCCGCTCTGGCTGACCTTGAAGACAGTGTGGAATTTACAAATGAGGACGACACAGACATCCAGTGTGTGGAGAACACTCTGAGTGCCTCTCGGGGCATGCGTGTGGGTGTGGCTTCCGCCTCCTTATGTTTCCTTATGCATATGTATTCTAGTCTGATTTTGTATGTGTGTGCAATGTGTGTGTGTGTGTCATGCATGGGTTCATAGACATGGGTGTCAGTGTATGCGGAGGCCAGAGGATAGTGTTGAATCTCTTTCTCTGTAGTGCAACACTTAAAAATATTTGATTAATTTAGGGTGTGTGCATGCATGCATGGACACACGTATAGAGCCACATTTGGTGGTCAATTCTTGTCTTCCACCTGGAGGTGGCTTCTCTTTCTGCTGGTGGACTCCCCCTGCTGTGCTGCTGTTCCCTTCCTACAGATGAGCACCATGGCATCCTTTTCATGGTCCCCAGGAATCTAATTCAGGGTGTGAGGCCTTTATCTGACAAGCCATTTCCCTAGGCCTCCACTTTATTTTGGGGGGCAAGAGTTCTCACTGACCCTGGAGCTCATAATCTTGGCTCTACTGCCTCCAGAACTGGGGTAACAGATGCAGGTCTCTGTTACCCATTTTGTGGGTAACAGAGATCTTAAGGCTCATGTGGGAACCACTTTACTGATTGAGCCACTTCTCAGCCCCCAGTCTGCTCCTTTACAAAACAAAACAGACAAAATTCAACCTATCTAATTCCAGTTGTGTGTTTCGGGTAAAATTTGTTTCCCTGTGGTCCACGTTGGAAGCTTGGGTCCCCAAAGGGAAGTTCTGGAAAGCATCGTGGAACAGCTAAGATGGGGAGCTAGCTAAAGGCCCTGAGTTCAATGGGGGCGCTGCCCCAGTGGGATGGACTGAGGTAGCCGGAAGTCGTGAGAACTCCAGCATCTCATTTCCTGCTTCTCCATGTAGGTTCTGGGAGTCGAACTCAGACTTGCTAGGCAAGGGTTAAGTTGGCACTTGGATGAGGTCTCTCGGATCCCCAAACGTTTTTGTTTGTTCGGTTGCTTTCTTTGGAGGTGAGTGTAGAAGGAGCTGTGGGCTGTGTACTTGCCGCCCGGCTCCCGGCCGCCTGGCTAGCTTATGCCCCGAAATAACAACACACAAATTGTATTCATTTAAACACTGCTTGGCCCATTATATCTAGCCTCTTCTTGGCTAACTCTCACATCTCGACTGACCCATTTCTAATAGTCTGTGTAGCACCATGAGGCAGTAGCTTACCGGAAAGGTTTCTAGCCTACGTCCATCTTGGGCCAGAGCTTCATTGCATCTGCTTCAGAGAGGAGAGGCATGGCGATTATCTCACTTCCTCTTCCTCCCAGCATTCTGTTCTGTTTACTCCACCCACCTATGTTCTAACCTATCAGGCCAAGCAGTTTCTTTATTAATTAACCAATGAAAGCAACAGATTGATGTAAGGCACTCCCACATCAGGTGGGTGCAGGATTTCTCTGTGTAGCTCTGGCTGTCCTAGAACTCACTCTATAGACCAGGCTGGCCTCGAACTCACAGAGATCCGCCTGCCTCTGCCTCTCGAGTGCTGGGATTAAAGGTATGTGCTACTATATTTGACTTAAGCAATGGTTTTTAGTAGACGTTTTGTTATTTTGGATTTGAGAATAGCTTTAAACATGTATAGGAGCCTCTATTTTACACTCTCATCACTTTGGTTTTAGTTTTAATTCAGATTAAAAAACGAATAATGCTGGTTTTTCATGTTAGGACAGTAATAAATTTAGAAGGTTACTGAAATGTGGTTAAAATGCAGGTGTGAGCAGTATGGTTCTTTGGCCTCCTTAGACTTTAAAGACAGTCTCATTACAGAATGTCAGAACAAGCTCAGCAGTTCCCTGTAAGTCTTTCCAACCTGACAGCCACCCAGGGAGCCCTTCCAAAGTCTCTGTGGGCAAGCCACGTGTGTGGGCCCTGTAGAGAACCCCAAAACACCACCATCCCTTACTATTTATCACCCCCAAACCTGCATCAAAGTCACTGTCCTAACATGCTGTCTGCTGTTGTGATAAATACATGATGGCCACAGGTCCCTTGTGGGGTCGAGGCTTTGTTAGGCTTATCCATCTTCACAGCTTGCAGCATGAAGGAAAGTCAGGGCAGGAACTCAGGCAGGAGACACAGGACAATGCTGCTCACTGCAGTCCTCCCTAGGAATTCCTCAGCCAACTTTCCTATAGGACTCAACACCACTTTCCAAAGGTTGGCACTGCCCACAGCAGGCTGGGCCCTCCCACGTCAACCATTAATCAAGACAGTGCCCCCCCCCAGAGGCTTGCCAGTAGG
Organism: Microtus ochrogaster; assembly: GCF_000317375.1. Taxonomy (NCBI): domain Eukaryota; kingdom Metazoa; phylum Chordata; class Mammalia; order Rodentia; family Cricetidae; genus Microtus; species Microtus ochrogaster. Next base: position 5,331,437 of record NW_004949118.1, on the reverse strand, counting down.
TCAGTCTCAATTGAGGTCCCCTCTTCTCAGATACGAAAGCCTTATTGGATTTTTCCTGCCTTTTTCCAGTCAAGCGTGAAGTGGTATTGCGGTTTGAATGTGAAATAGCTCCCACAGGTTCACGTGTTTCGCACTTGGTTCCCAGCTCGTGGCACTGTTTAGAGGGATGGCGGAAACTTTTGGATATTTTACCTAGTTGGCGGATGTCAGACCACAGAGACAAGACTCTAAACTTAGAGGGACAGCACCTCCTCTCTGATTCCAGCCCCCCGCATTCCAGCCCAGTGAGCTGGATCGCAAGCAAAGAGTCCCAGTGTCATGAATGCCACCATGCCGTCCTTACTATGAGGGAGGGCACTTGAGTTCTTTCCACTCAGGAGCTAGAATAAAAATAAAAATGTAAACAGTTTGAGCATGAGTTTGTACATGTTGTAATTCAGTATGTTTAATGAGGCATCTGAGCTATGTTAAATATTTTTTTTGCTTGTATATTTTTTTCTTTTTTTATTAAAATTTTTTTAAT
>NW_004949118.1:5318105-5330595 GCF_000317375.1 Microtus ochrogaster | reverse complement strand
CTCCTAATAGATCAACCCCACCGTACTGCAGAAACTAAGAGACCATGGATGTGTTAAATATTTTTAACCTCCTCTAGAATCCTTTTGTTTTTAAATCAGGAAAGCAAAAATTGTATTAGCAGGAAGTGAATCCTGTCCAGGCCTCTTTAAACTAGTGTGTATTTCTTCAGCCTTCACGCACAGTTGTTTTTCCTTTGTCTACTACAGTAAGTAAACGATTGTTTCTTTGAGTTGTGTTTTTTCAAGTTTTAATTGTGTTTTGTTTTGTAAAATCTTGCATGGCACAAGAAATTGCTTTAAATAAAATTTCATGTTTCTGTCTTGTTTTAAAAAAAAAAATCTCTTGCCAGAAGGTGGTGGCGCACACCTTTAATTCCAGCACTTGGGAGGCAGAGGCAGCTGGATCTCTGTGAGTGTGAGGCCAGCCTCATCTACAGAGTGAGTTCCAGGACAGCCAGGGCTACACAGAGACACCCTGTTTCCAAAAACAAAAAACGACAACAAACCAACAAAACAACCCTCTCCTCCATTGACTTCTTCTGTTAGGTGCTGCAGCCAGCGCAGCCTGGATAGACGAGACTGGCGGGGGGTGTCGGGATTGAGACACGGAGGCTTTTTTTCTTTTCGGGTGGAAGAACAGCAATTTTTATTTTGCCCAGCAACCTTTTATACCACTACTCCTTCTGTGGAGACCCACTGGCCAGAGAGAACATAAACATCCTTGTCAATTACAGACCATAAGGGAGTTCCGCTGTCAGGGGGAGTGAGGGCAGCTGGATCACAACAGTTAGGTGTCTGGGCACGGCAGGGAGGAAAGGAACAATAGAAATGACTTTCACATTTATCTCGCCAGATCCACGGAATAGGGAGAGGCTCTGGAAGTCACCACATACTTAATCAATGATGAAACCAAGACACAGGACATTGAGTGTTTAAACTGTGCACACTAAAGTTTTCTGTATTTTTTTTATACTTTCCTCTTCTTGGTTATATTGGTATGATGTGCGGGGTTATGGACTGGTTATGGTATTGCTCTGGGTGTAGCAGCAGAGCCAGTGATAATGATGGTCTTCTAGTCCCGCTTCACAGCGTTTAAAACAGGTAGCCATGTTCCTCCCCATTCCTGATCCTGTCTCTACAGGGCTAAGCCTGAAACCTTCTTATGGTTCCCTGCCTGGACTATGAAAGGGTTAACTGAGTCTGCATCCTCTTTTTCTCTGACTATCCACTTGACCCTGAACAGTGAGTTGATTCTGCAGAAGTAAGTTGACTTCCCTCTGTCTTTGTTCCTTGCGAAATAGCAAGAATTTAAATACCTGTTCTACACAGGTATATGCGCTGTGCACTGACTTTCACACGGTTAACATTCAGCGAAGACTGATTATTGGGAAATGCTCACAAATGCTGTTGGGGAAATATATAAGCTATTCATTACAAAGGAGAAAGTTGTTTCAAACCACCCTGGCTCCTGTTAGTCCTGAAGGCTAAGGTGCCTCAGTGAAGGGCCCTGTGCTCCTGTAAAGGGAGAAGAAGGAGAAGGAAAAGGAAAAGGAGGAAGAGGAGGAGGAGAAACACACTATTTTTAAACAGCAGCTCTGGGTGATTTTATGAAATTTACATGTATAAGATATGCCTCAACCCCAAATCTTAGGGTAAAAACAACCTAACCACACTATGGGATTTTCTCCTTCAGCTAGTAGCCCAAACACTCAATCTCTCATACACAGAACTTCCCAAGTCTGAAACTCTGTCAAAGAATCTTGGGGCTTACTCAGTGCACGCAAACATCTGTGGTTGACCTATGCCATGCGGTGCCTGTTCTGGGTGGGGGCCGACACTTAATGTCAGTGGAAAATGCTAAAAAATACTCTATTTCTATGACTGGATGGGGCTAGCAAAGTGATGGCCTAGTTCTGAGAAGAGTCGGGGTGTTGGTGATTGGCCCAGGAGTCCCAACGATATTGATATTGCAAAGCCAAGATGAGGCAGAAGTAACATCCCACTCCACTGTTGTCCTGAGATAGCCCCCTCAGCAGGCACAGGGGTGGACAAGCAGGCTTCTGGCCAGCTTCCAAGCAGAATTCTCCAGAGTTCCTGGGCTGGTGGGCATCTGGGTAAGATCAAGGTATATAGCAGCTCTTGCTGGCCTCGTTGGGACTCCTGGGCCAATCACCAAACACTCTGACTCTTCTCAGAACTAGGTCATCACTTTGCTAGCCCCCGTCCAGTCATAGAAATAGAGTATTTTTAGCATTTTCCACTTACACTAAGTGTCTGTCCCCACCCAGAACAGGCACTGCATGGCATAGGTCAACCACAGATGTTTGCGTTGCTCACAGGCCTGAGCAGAGTGCTGAGCTCAGGCGATGGCCTCTTGGGAGACTTCTCCTCGGTTTACAGAAATCCATCTTCTCTTTGGGTCCTCATGTGACTTTGTCACTAAATACATTTGGATAGATCGATAAACTTCAGCCTGCGATACTAGCAATGAACTCTGCACACTTAGTGGAGAATTAGCTTTCAGGGGTAGGTGTAGTGGGGATTAGAGGAATGGTGGGTAGCCCAGGGAGGGGGACACTGTCCCCCCAAAACAATGAGTGTCTTGTGGTTGAAGTGTCTGTCCTGTCGTGGATCAGAGGGACCAGACTCCTGCAGTTGCAACAGCGGTGAAGGAAACTGACCCGCCTCACTGAGTCTCCCTGGCAGGCAGAGTATAAGCCTCTGCCTGTGCTGGGGACCTGGTATCCAGGCTGCTTTTGTTATTTTTTCTTCTTCGCCAGCACAGTTCATTGACAGTTGCATTGCACACAGTGACAACATCTGATGATCCTTGGCTCTGGAAACCTAACTCCGCCGATAGCGCCCAGGCAAGCCACAGCGGTCACTTTCTCTGGGATCAGTTCCCTCAGCCAGGGGGATCACTGTTGGCCCCGGTCAGCTGTATTTTTCTACTTTTGTTTCTTTTTCTAGCTGCCTTTGTTAATCACCCTGCTCAAATGTGATACCCGAAGAAGAACCGAGAGGGAGTAAAGTTATACGAAACGGCCCTGTAACCCGTGCGCACGCACCGGGTCACTAAAACTTAAGCAGAATTGACAGTGACAGCTGCCTTGTGGCGCACGGAGGCAATCGAGCAGTTCTGTTTGGAAACCTCAGAGACAAGTGTATCATTACAGCCTGTCCACTCAGAGAGAAACCTCCTCAACACACCCTCGGGAACAGGCACAGCTTGCCCGCAGTCAGTATTCCACCTTGGTCATCAGCAAGGCCCGGCAAGACAAACTTTCTCCATGCTAGGATCCCTTGGCTATACTCTGTATTCACCTCCACACCATCCCTTCCCACCACAGTCTGGCGTTTTGGAGCTCAGGCAGAACCGACTCCTCACCTTGAAGAAGGAAACGAAGATCTAATGGGGGCCAAACACTCAAGGGCCAGCTCCAACGACAAGGACCCCAAGAGTCTTCTGCTGGGGAAGAGACAGAAGTTCTCTTCGTGGGATGACACCCTGCTCTTGGGGAAGGACCCACGGTCCCTGCTGAAGCGTGGCATGCGGCATGTCAGCTTCAGCTTGGTCACCAAAGGAATGACAGACGTTCCCGACTTTCTGTGGGGCTTGCTGGAAGTCCAGAAACTCAATCTGTCCCACAACCAGCTCCGAGTCCTCCCTCCTGAGGTGGGCAGGCTGACCCGGATTGTGGTCCTGAACTTGTGTGGGAATCACCTCAAGAGTCTCCCCAGAGAAGTCAGTCTCCTACAAAACCTCAAGGTCTTATTCCTAAACATGAACTGCCTGGCAGAGGTGCCTGCCGAGCTCAGCCTGTGCAAGAACCTGGAAGTGCTGAGCATGTCACACAACTGCCTGTCCCAGCTCCCGGCCAGCTTTGCAGACCTCTCCAGACTGCGGAAGCTCAATCTCAGCAACAACTATTTTGCTCACATCCCCATCTGCGTCTTCTCTCTGAAGGAGCTGGATTTCTTGCACGTGGGCTTCAACCGCTTGGAGAACATCGCGGAGAGCATCCAGTGCCTGGCTAGCTTGCAGATCTTCATCGCAGAGAGCAACAACATCCACTCCTTCTCCAGGTCACTCTGCCTAGTCACCACCCTAGAGCTGCTGAACCTGAACAACAATGACATCCAGACCCTTCCGGATGAGCTCTACCTGCTTTCCCGACTGGGGAGGATTGCATGGAATCCCATGGACAAAGGGTTGCACATTTCCCACAATCCCTTATCCAAGCCCCTGCCAGAGTTGGTGGAAGGGGGCCTGGAGATGCTCTACAGCTACTTGAAGGACAAGAAGCACAATTGATATGGGCGGCGGATGCACGGACATCAGACACACAGACACCAGTCAGCTCACGTGGACTCCGTCAGCTGGGGTACTTCTCTTGACTAAGCGGTTCAGTGTTAGTGTCTGTCAGTGTTGGGTTCCTATTTGCTAAGTTGCTGTGGAACAGCCGATCGGGTGAGATGCTTGCTCTTAACTTTGTCTGTCCTTAGTAATGAATATGCTCACCTCACTCAAAGCACGGTTGGGGGCAGGCTTTTGGGTTTTACCAAAAGGAATAAATGACTCTAACAGTGAGATTTAGCTCTCGGTAAAGTGAAGGATGGGGCAAACTCAAGATAATTCCAAGCTCAGATGCACGCTACTGTGTACTCTGAGCTAAGTATTGTACAAAGGATGGAAACCATGTAGCTTTGGGTGGTTTCCACTCCAACCAGTAAAAAACCTGCAGCAAGGTGGCAACAGCAAGACAAGTTCCTATGCCAGCCTCAAGCAAGCTTCCCTCAAGACGACCAAAGGGCACGGTGGAGGTGGTTCTGTGCTGTCTGGGACCAAAAACAGGCAAAGCTGTCCCTTTGGGATTTGGGGGACGGATCATAGGAGCTTTCCCTTTAAGATGCCTACGGGATGTGTATCGGGCTCGTTGTGTGTGCTGGTGGCAATGGGGATGTTATGATAGTTTTCAGATAATAAATGTGGATGGCTTCTATCTGGAGTGTTGGCATTCTTTCCCGGTCTGCTCCTGCCCACAGGTGCCCACATTGCACTTCTTTGCTGTGGATATCAGCCCACGGTCCGTGAACCCCTTTCTATGTTCACTTCCTCTCTCAGAGATGAGGTGAACCGTAGGGCAAACAGTCACAGCGAGGGAGTGAGGGGATGGTAAGGACAAGCCAATACCCAAAGTAATTACCCATTACCCATTTGGGAAAGATGAATATTTGCTGTTTGAGTTTCACATCAGGGCATGTTCAGGCTCCTCAAGCAAACGCCTCCAGAAAGGCCCTACACTGGTAGGTCCTCGTTCTGATTTTAAGAGGGCACAGCTGTTACGTAAATGGATGCAAGGGCAAGCAGTGACAGTAAGGCAGGGTCACAGGCTCTCACTGTCATTGTGGCAGCCAGGCACCTCAAGAGGTCAGTATTTATTTAGAATTAAAGAGTTAAGACGGGTGGGCCAGAGAGATAGGTCAGCACTGCCTGTTCTTGTAGAGAACCTGGGATCCATTCTTGGCACCCGTACACTTAAAACCGGTGGCAACTCTAGTTCTAGGGGATCTGATGCCTTCTTCTGACAACCTCTGGCCCCAGGCATGCACGTGGTACACATACATACATGCAGGCCAAACATTCATCCACAAAGATCTATTCGTAAAATAAATAATTAGGATAAAAATAAGCGACAATGGAGAAAGTTCCCATAGGTTCACTGAGAGCAGATTGCTCTGATTTTTGGCAAGCCAGTTCTAGAAAACAGCAAAAATAGACAGCAAGATCTAGGATCTGTGATTTCAGGCATGACGTTCTAGTTAACTTTATATTAATGCTTTTAGCTCAGCTGAATTAAGCTTTTATGAAGTAGCCCCCTCTCCAGCCAGGACATGGGGCTGGAACTCAGAGAGATGATACCCTGTGCTTTCTACCAAGTAGAGCAGAGTTTGGCAAAAGACACGGACACCTCACAGACCCTCACCAAGCCTGTTAAGCTGAGATCACCACGAGGCAAGTATGCCAAGGCCCTGCCTAGCTTTCCCTGAGCCTGAAAGCCTTGATAGCAAAGCGAAGCAGAGAGCACAGGTGGGGTACTGATCAACTTCTCCCTGCCCTGCAATCGCCTAGCTCCAGCCACTCAGCTTTCTCCCCTCTCCTTGCAAGGAAAGAGCAATAAAGCACTGGGGCAGGAACTGGCTGCCAAGTCTCCCAGCTTAGACAACTTTCCGTGTGCAGCTCCCTCCCTTCTTCCCCCTAGAGATGCTCCAAAGGAAGGTCCACATGGCTTTCTTCAAGTAGCAAGGGATTTTCCCTCAACAAACTCCAATGCCAATTTTCTTCTCCACAAAAGAAGGGAGCCGGTTTCTGCTGGCGATAATCAGTTAACGCTCATCGTTAACATATGTGTGCACTCGATCCTCTCTTGAAACACTGCAGGCAGAACTTACCTGTGTCACTTGCAGGCAGCTGGAGAGAAGCTTGTCCCTCCAGTCCCCAGTAACAGGATACCTGCTGCTCCCCGTCAGCCCGCATGGGTGCACTCCAAAATCTCCACCTCCCCGCTTGGTTTATCGGAGCCAGGACTATTTAAAAACATCAGTGGAATTCTCACTTGACCTCCTGACTCAGTGGGAAATTACAGGGCGAGCCCTGCTCTACAGAACTGGGCAGGTCGGTCGTCTGCCTAAGCTGTGAGCCGAAGTGCGTGCAGCTGTCAGGCAGGCCCCAGCGTGTGCCAAGATCACGCCTGCCCGTGAGTGGTCTCTGCTGTGGGCAGCTTTGGCTCACACTGAGCTTTCGTGACCTTGCTCTGAACAGAGCCGCTGGTGAGGCCGGTGGCACTGTTCTTACCCTGCTGAGCGATCACTTTGTTTCCTCTGCTGCCTTCTCTGTCATTTGATCCCTCAGTCCTCCACTCCTGGGAAAGGCTGTACCGTATTTTGAAGGTGACCTGTGAGCTCATTGTACTTTTTAAAAAGAAAAAAAAAAATAATTTGGTTGCCAGCTTCTGCTGGCGCCTTTCGGATGTGAGATTTTTTTTCTCTTTTCACACTCATTGGGGGATCACAAAAGCAAAGTAGTTGCCCGTTGATTCTTTGTAAATACTCCTTTTTATCGATACAGGGAAGTGTTGTGCCAAATACCAGCAGCTAATGGACTTAGTGATTAAAAACACTAGCACGGAGGGACCATCACCCTTTTTGTCTGTTGTCTCACTGCACACTGCTGTCTGTGGAACGCCTCTTGCCTATCTGTCATGCTTCCCGTGTTGCCACATTCAAGTAAATTCCAGGTGCTCCAGAAACTCCTAGAATCAAAGCGCCGAGGATGACTGCACTGGCTGTGAGCGCACACTGTCAAAGAATAGGAACTAATTGGTACTTGATGTGGGGAACCGGCGGCTCCATTCCCAACAATGTTGTGTTCATGTCTCTGGGCTCTCCGTGCACAGGGATGCCAGCGTGGGCTCAGAAATACCTTTTGAAGCAGATGCAACTTATGAACACACAATTAGGCAAAAACCCTATGCGCCGAAGAAAGCAGGAAGATTGAAAAGACACATCTGTTTGTGGAATAATAGCGCTAAATGTGTAATCCATTGCACATTAGATAGGAAAAACCATAGTCATCACTCAGCTTGTTGACTTAATTCATGGATGATAGAAGCGATATATCCCGTTCTTGGGCTTTGGTTAATAAACTGATTCTGCAGTCACCAAAGAGAGAGAGACTTCAGGATGGCACACCCGGGTTTCAGAGGGAACTTGTGTCTGTACTGGAAAGCAGCAAATGTATTACAGATGCCATTATCCATAGGGAAGGATCATAAAAGGAAATCAGATTTTTTTCTCAAGCAATGGATGTCTGCATCTTGGAAATACATCTCCGTGAGGCCTCAAATCACTAAGTGGGTGTGTGTTTTAATAGCCAAGCACAGGGAATAGGACTTAGAAAGGACTGGTCACTGGACGCAGAGTCTGATGTTAATAGTCTGAGACCACAGGATCTCAGGGAAGCCCACAGACTGGAAAACCACAGGACGGGGAAGCCTGCAGACTGGGTTGCCATCATATACACAGGCCCAGGAGGGTTCTCACTTGTTTGGCTGGAATAACTGAGATTCTGGTTAATGGCTAAAAAGCAGAGGATGATGGTGTATGCCCTTAATCCCAGCACTTAGGAGGCAGAGGCAGTTAGATCTCTGTGAGTTCAAGGCCAGCCTGGTCTACAGAGTGAGTTCCAGGACAGCCTCCAAAGCTACACAGAGAAACCCTGTCTCAAAAACAAAAATAAGCAGAGGTTGAGTTCAGGAGATGATCTCAAAAGGAAGCTAACAGGAAGGCAAGGGCATAAGCTGCCAGGTGAGACCACATGGACACACCAGATACCGAGCGATGTCTTAGTGTCTACTCTCCAAGTGTCCAGGGATCATGTGCTATCTCAGAAATCCTCTCCAGTCTTCTATAACACGCATTTGAGAAACAGAATCTCCAGCTTGGTTGCAATGTGCATCAGTACCCTTGATGCCATGGCTTCATCATGATGAATCCAGGAACACCAAAATATGACTCTTCCATGCCCTTTAAGAAAATTAGCTACGGGGGGGGGGAATCTATTAAAACAATGATGGGGCCCATCTTGACCTTGTACCGAAAAGAACTCTCCATAAGTGTTGCTTTTAAGTTACCCATCAGGTTATATGTTGAATCCAAAGTGTTGCTAATTAAAAAAAAAAAAAAACAGACAGCGCAGTAATAAAAAGGGGCAGCAGAGAGGCCTTGTAATGAATCTGCATGAGTTTGGGCGTCATTAGGGCAAGCATAAGTGAAAGCCATTAGCATGTAGCTTGCTATGCAGATTCTTTAGTCGTGTCCTAGAAATCTATTTACAAGGAGACGACATATTTCCTAAGGCAGGTCCTACACTTACTCCTCATCTAGGCATAGGGCAGAACATAAAAGGCGAACTGGATGGATCAAAGCCTGCCCTGGTACTAAAGAAAGGACACGGACAATGCGCTGGTGTTGTCTCTGAAGGCAAGGGCCAGAGCTGCTGAGGGAACAGCACACGGTCACCCATATTCTTCAGTCTTCAGTGTCTCGAGTTCCTCAGATGTTAGTGTGATGACCGTGCCACGTTAGGACATCTTTGGACTCTTTAATGTCACTGCACTGTGCACCCACACTGTAGAGCTCAGGACAGAGCCAAGCATCTGAATGGCGCCAGCACCTGCTTCGTACCAATGTGCCCTGAGACTGTTCAGATGCTATTATTACGAAGGCGGGACAGGCTACCAGCTCCAGGTGCTCTCCCATCCCTGGGCGAAGGAGATGAGGCATGCTTAAAGGATGGATTGCTGTGGCCCAAACTACCTAAGAGATGTGTACCTAAGTGGAGAATCACTTGGGAAGGATGGGAGGTGGCAATGGTTTGATGTCACTCAACAGTGTTGAGTTGTGTAAAGTCTAACGTGACTTCCTTCGTTTTGCTTTGATAGGGAAAAAAGTCTCGGAAACTCCCTCTGCCAATGCAAGTCCACTTCATAATGCTGTGGTATCGTTTGCCCTTTCCCGTTTATCCCAGACCCAGCATGTTGGCATGTGCCACATGAAGAGAGAGAAAGGACTCTGTGTCTGAGCTAGAGAGGTGCTTCTGAGCCCTTCCTTTGGTATCTTATGGGCTGACAGGGTCTTGGAAGGACTCAGGTTGTCAAAGATCCTAGCTTCTGACATCCCCTCAGAATCCCCCATGAGATTCATATAAATGAAAAAATCCAGACGTCAATGGGAGAAACTGTAAAATAGCTGGTCTGGGTGAGACCTGTGTTTGTCACTCTGTAAAGTTCTGTAGGATGTGATTCTGTCGCTCTCTCTGGCCTGACAAACTCTTATCCAAAAGGGGCAGCTGAGAGGATGTTCAGCCAGTGAGGGTAGCAGGGCCTGGCAATAGGACAGCTGGCAGGGAAAGACAGAGAGGCCTTGAACCTTTTCTGCAGATTGGAACCCTACTGGGGCTTAGTCACGAGACTCAGCTGGGCAGCTGTGAAAAGTTTAGGTTCCTCCCTCTGTGGAGAAGCTGTCCATGTCATGGGGCTGGAGGAGGGCCAGGCATGGCCAGCTGGGACCTGCAGCTCAGGTGTTTCCATCTCAAGGAAGACAGGAAAAGAACCAGAGCCAGCAGGACATGTTCAGTGGAAAGCAGAAAGCCGTGGGGCTTGTGTCCAGTTGTCCCATGCATGCTGAGGTGATCTTAGTCAGTTTGTACCCCGGGAGGCCCTGAACCCCTGGGTGGCTGTCGCCTTGTAACCAGTCCAGAGTGGACACGGTGGTGGCAGGTGGCGTGAATGAGTGGACAACAGAAAGGAAGCGTGCCCACCGCTCCCCTCTCCAGGCCTGGGTTTTTCTGTAGTGAGGCACACGCACTGCAGGGCCCCTTTCACCTTGCAGATTCGATGAGACTGTTTCTTTTTAACTGTGTTTTTCTCTTACTTAATGCCTCAGTACATAGATTCCCTGAGCTTATAATAATTTTTCATTATTTCAAACAGGCAAAACAAAGTTCAGAGAGAGACCAAGAGCAGTAAGAATGATTTGATCTCTCCTTGCACAACATCATAGGAAATGTGATTTGACTTGATTCAAAACTTAAAATGGGGAGGAGGAACCAAAATGCAGCTCAGAGATTGAGTGTCTGCCTAGTCTATCCAAGGCCCATGGTTATATAACTAGCACTGGGTTCCTTCAAATTTAATAAGATATAAAATGAGCGAGGCCAGAATTGAGGGTACACGGGAGACCGTGTTGGCATTCATGCTGCCTGGTTTCTCTCTCGTTCTTATCAGTAGCTGGAGACTTGGAGGGAGAAGTCAGTTTAGCTTCACTGACTGGTTGATTAAAAACTCTGATTTAAGTTTCTAGAAGAGATAAAATGTCCTAGTAACCTGTTCCTTTTCCCCTAAAACCTCCTCATTGGATTTGACTCAGCGATAGCTTTGGAGCTTATAGTGAAATATTTGCCTTTAAAAAAAAAAAGCAAACTTTGCAATTCATACTGCTAGTGAGGAATCTATTACAGAGTTCACATCGCTTCACGCATGCGCACACACCACACACATCCACGCTCACATAGGCACACACACATGCACACACATACACATGCACACATGCACATACACACACCACACATGCATGCACACACATACACACACATGCACACACACCACACATGCATGGACACACATACACGCACACATAGGCACACACACACACACCACACACACACACACCACACATGCATGGACACACATACACATGCACACGCACACACACACAGGCTGAATTTGGATGTAAAGCAGCTTCTATAAAGGAGTGTGCACGAGGATGCAAGCGACTCCTCCTTTGAAGGTGGCTCTCAGTGTCTCTTCTCCCTCCACTTCAAATGTCTGGCCAAAGACATGAACAGATGTCAACTGCATTATAGAAATCACAAGTTGAAGGCCTAGCTTTGGTTTTGGACTAAGCTTAGATGTCTGTGAGATACAACAGTGCTTGACAGGAAACCCTGAACGACACTGCTGCCACAGGCCCTGGAGAATTCAAAGAACAGTTCTGCTGTTACCCCTCAACCAACATACACGAGAAGCCTAAGAATTTGCACTCCCAAATCACAGGGATAGTGCAAGCAAAGAGCTGATTGAAAAAGTCTCTGTCCTCAGAATTGACAATCAAGGAATTCATTCCGTCTCCCAGAAATATGCGTAATATGATATCTACATTTTTTTCCATTCACTTATTCATCTAACATGTTAAAAGAAATTGAGTTTACATAGTTTTCAAATTGACTTGTCAGCTTCCTGTTTCTATTCTGCCACAGGAGATCTCTTTTTACTGTGGCTTATCCCATGGCTGGAGAAGGTGTCCAGCTCCATCTCTGGTTGGTAGGAAAGCATTTTTCTTCCAATCAGCACGAGGTCAGCCTCGCTGTCACACCTGTGGTTCAGAGGCTGAGGGAGAGTTTGTTCAGCAACACAGACCATGCGTGATAAAACCTTGAAGGTCCAGATTGACATAGAAGGTATAGTCTAAGAAAGACTTAGATCCTGACCACCTCTTAGAATTGACTTCTCCGGTACTGGAATGTCCTGCCTGGAAAGAGTGTCTTGTTTGAGTCATACAAACCATATAATCTATTCCCAGAGCAGCATTTGCAATTAAGGGGGCCTGGGCAGCATGGTGACAGTGTGAACTTGGGAGAGGCTGAGAAAGAAGAGGCCACAATTGTAGCATGTTGTTCCTCCAGACCTCCACACACCAAGGATCAGGTGACCTTCCCTGGTTAGTGACACTCTTCACATGTCAGACATTCTTGCAACATCTCTGCCACTCAGAGGAGGCCTTGTGCCAGGGTCCTCCTTGAGTTTGTCAGATTTTTTTCCCCTTGTCTTTGCTGACTTTAATCTCCATCTTTAACTTTTGCTCTGATAAA
>NW_004949118.1:5302264-5317807 GCF_000317375.1 Microtus ochrogaster | reverse complement strand
AAAAAGGAAAAAGAAGACAGTAATTCATAAGCCAAGAGCAGCAGAAGAGAAGCTGCAGGTGTCCAGCCCCCGACTGTCAGGAGAGGGGTGCCAAGGACACAGCCCCCAACTGCCCACACACAGCGGGTGGGGCATGCCTTCAGAAAAAAGCCCAGTTCTCCAGGACTTCTTCTCTCCAGTCAGAAACATAGCAGTCATTCCTTGGGGGACTTCTTAGATGGCCTTTGTGCTAGGAGCTGCTAGAGGGAGCTAAATGCAAGAACATCAGGAGACCTCAGACAACATGGCTTTACCACAGAGGATGGATATGATCAGCCCTAGAGGAGAAAACCTGGCTTCCATTTTGTCCTTTGAAAAAGGACGGGACCCTGGCTTCTCTCACACCTTGTCCAGTCAACCTGGAAATTTCTGACTGATATTAGACGTAGGATAATGTCCTCCTGGCTGTGTCATGCTTCTTTATTAGGATATCATTTTTGTCAATCTCAGACACTCACACCAGAGCTAGTGCCATGCATTTTATTAAATTGTCCACTGGCAACATTTTTAGGTTGTGGGGTAATCAATTAATGACTAATATAAGCATATATAATCATACACACTTAATATAGCAGTCACCCTTACCTATAACTAGGAGTTTTGTGGTTTAAGTTTCCTGCAGTCAATAATGTTCTGAATATATTATGTGGGGAATTCCATACATGAACAGCAGGTTTTAAAATGTGCTCCATTCTGGGTAGTATAATACCGCATACCGTCTTGCTCAGGGAGTGGGACTTATCTCCTCGTCCAGTGTATCTACCCTGTGATGCTACTTGCATTGAGCCGCTTAGTTATGAAAGACACCATCTTTATGTAGCTTTTATGGTAGTGTCGTTAAGCTCTTGCCTAATCTACAAGCTACACTTTATCCGAGTTACGTCTGCATTTAAAATAAGAGTATGGCCGTATGGGATTCACTACTATGCATAGTTTCAGGTGCCCATTGGAAGCTCTGAAATGTTGTTTCCCAAAGGTAAGATGGATCATTGGATGGATCCTGGCTGTCAGCATGGCTGGATCTGGAATACCTGTGATGGATTTTATTGGTCAGGGTATTTGAAGTAGGAAGGCTCACCTTGAATGTGGAGAGCAACTTCCTGTGGTAATTCAGATGAAAGGTGATGGAGAAAGGAAGTTTTGCCTTAGCGTGCGTATCTTTCACCCTCGCTGACAACTTCATCTACCCTGTTGCTGCCACTGCTGCTGCTTCCTTCGCTGCTATCTGAGACGAGCCTCTTTGCAATTCCAACATGGACTAAGGACAAGCTGCTCTCCAGGAATCCTTCAGGCCTTCATCACCAGATTAGAACTGCCAAGACATTCAGCCTCAAGGACTGTACACTCACTGCAAACCACGCAGACCATACCACGTAAGGCCATGCAACAAACCTCCGTCTCATTCTGTCGGTTCTGTTCCTCTAGAGAACACAATGTAGTATGTCAGGTAATGGAGACAAACAAACAAAGAGGAAGAACAGGGCTGGGGTGGGTGTTTGATACAGGATTGCTCAGAGAACGGTTGAGAAAGGCATGTTTGTGCAGAATCCTGTAGTACTACCCGGCAGAGTAATTCCACAGAAAATACCCACAGGAAGAAGAGAAAACGCAGGACCAGGTGATAGCCTGTGGGATGTGTCCACGGAACAAGGATGCCAGCATGGATGAATGGAGCAGGTTCAAGAGGGTCACGAGGGCACAGTGACATCGGCCACAGCCCTTAGAAGGCTCCAGGCCACCAGAAGTATCTTTGACTTTACCCTGAGTGAAGTGGGAGTCTGTTAGACTTTTGAAGTGGGGATGAAAGCTGCGCTGTAGCTTAGTTTGAGAGGAGCTACATGAACTACTGGGCTGAGAAGAGACTGGGGAGTGGACTCATCCCAACAAGGACTCTGCTTCAGTGTTCCAGGGGTGGATGATGATCATCACCTGAGCTAGAGTGGAGGCAGAGGGCTGAAGCACAAAGATGTTTAATAACAGAACCAGCAGGAATTGCTGATGGACTAGATGTGGAGATGGAGAAACCCAGAAATACCTCCATTGTGTTTGACATGAGCAACAGGAAGTCTGAAGACACCATCCTCTGGGGGAGGAAGACTCCTAGGGAGAGGAACAAACGGGCTTCTCCACACAGTAGCCATTATGAATGAGAGACAGACCTTCCAATGGGTCTGCTAGGGAGGAGCTCAGAGGTTCAGAAAGGAATTCTGAACTGGAGAGAGGCTTTGGGAAGCTGGACAAGCAAAATATACAGGAATTGTCAGGCCTTTCAACAACAAAATGGCGAGTTTGTTTTCCCTTTGTGCTAGGCCTTTCAAGCTGCTGTGTCCACTCATCTGGGAAACCACCATATGCTTTTCTTTCTTTCCTTTTGCAAACTCTGGCTAACCGAGGTGTGACTGTGTCTAGATCTTACAGCTGCCGCTGTGAACCTCTCGAAATGATTGTCTGATGGGAAGGGAGAGGTCCTCCAATCACACAGACATTTTAGGTGGAAGGGACAGGGTCCCAAGTGGACACTTAAGCCCATCTGCCTTGGCTACTGTCTCAAACTCTCCCTCTCCTGACAACAATTTCAATCAGCCACTGAGCGTCAGTCCATACTGGTTATCAGCCAAGCATCTCAGTTCATTGGATGGGTTTCAGTTTCTCTTCCTTCATTGACTTCCTCCATTACAATGTTCCTATCTTGGAGAGGGTTAGTTGCTTTCAAGCTACATGTTTGAACCGGGAGTGAAGGATAACAAAAACAACCATTGCACTATATATTTCTTCTTGAAATTTTGAGGAGGAACAGTTTCCTTCCATCTTTCAATCTAACACACACCTTTTGGAATGATACATTTGATGATAGAGTTTCCGCATTCCCCTCGAGCCTTTTTCTGACCACGCACTGTCTGTGCTGATGTCAGCATCCTGCCCAAGGGCTTCTCCACACCGTGTGTCCCCCAGAACAAGCTACTATTCATCTTGCAAGGAGTGACTCGTGCTTCTCCAGGGCAGACACAGGTGAGCTTCTTGAGGCACCCACACTAAATGTTGTCTTCCTCCAACCTCATCCTGCATTTTCTTCACAGGTAAATGAACCAGATAGAGCAGGCAGAAGGAGTGTTGGTGGAGTTTCTATTAGAAACCTGCCCATAATCTGTGGTTCATTTTCACACAAGATGCTGAGAACAGGGGTGGGAAGATCCCTTGGGGAATCAATGGCAGGACAGCATGTGACCTATTGTTTCCAATTCTTTTCCTTACTTCTTTCTGATACTTTCATATGTGTGTGTGTGTGTGCATGCATGTGTGTGTGCATGCACGTGCATATGTGTGTGTGCATGCATGTGCGTGTGTGTGTGTAGGAAATTTATTTGAAGGAAAATAACGCAGATAGATAAGCAATTCTGAAAACTAAAGTCAATTTTCTGAGCATGTTTGTGTGCTTGCTTTTTGTGACTGCTGTTAATGTTTTTGCTAACACAAGTGCTCTATGACAGATTCAGCATGCCTCCTTTTCGGTGGCAGATAAAACGGAGATCTGTGCCTTCTCTCTGGGAACTTACTTCCTCCACATGTGTTCTGACGATGATGGGCCCCTTTCCATCTCGCGGTGAAATGCAAGGAGAACCTATGAACTTGTCATTGGCCCCTCTCCTCATGTATCACAGCAGCATATAAACAACCTGTTAACTTGTTAGCAGCTTATGCTGAAAACTGCACTTTAAGAACATGAGAGGTAAAGAGGAAGAGGGAAACCAAACAACCTCTTAAAATAATATGTTGAAGGGTAAGTGTAAATATTTGGAAGAAAGATTTCCCAGCTCTACTGGGCATGTGGCATGGCATGAAGCTACTTTTGTGGGATAATTTCTAAGCTAAATGATAATGCTACTCACAAACCATGAAACAGGGAGAGCAGGCATTTCCCCTGTGTCTCCAATGATTCAGGGATGCCTTAACTCATCACTAACATGAGAGGGCAGCATGCACATCTGCCTACTGACTAGAATGGCAGAGTCTCAGGACTTTTGCACACACACACACACACACACACACACACACACACTCACACCGTGTGCAGTTCATGGACCTTACCTCCTTCAGAGTGTTTAAGTGTTCAGAATTCACATCACTGTGCCCAAATGAGAATTTATGAATATTGCCATCGTTACTATTTTAAGTCTTTAAAGTTCAAGTTTCACCATTGTGTAACAAGGGTGTACAGTGCACAGACGTGTTCCTTGATTAGAAAAGGCAATAAAGAGTGACACACTACTGTGCCCCAGTCCCTAGCTCGAGGGGCAGACAAACACTTAAGACTTTTCTCAGTATGACGGGTCTAGCATCTGCCCCATAGTTTTCTATTCTAGAGTCAAAACAAAACAAACTTTAAGACTGGCCAAGTCTTAGCTTACCTCCTTTGCATGTACTTTTCCTTATTTGAGTATCTGTGCTCAGATGCATAGGAAGGAGGAACTCAATACACACAAGCTGTCTGGTCTGATTTAGCCACTGTTTACTTTTTCAAAAAAAGACATTTATTTATTTTATGTTATGTTTTAATGTTTTGCCAGTATGTATATAAGTGTGTGCAGTGTCAAAGGAGGTCAAAAGAGAGGATTGGATCCTCTGGAGTTACATATGGTTGTGAGCTCCCTTGTGGGTGCTGGGAATCAAACCTGGTTCCAGTGTTGTTCCATGTTGGGAGCAGTGAGACCCCAGATCCTGGATTTCTTGTAAACAGTTTGTAATCCCCTGATCTGAGTGCCTACAGCTGCTCTGAGCACGAGACCTTCAGGAGTTCCTGATGGCAGGAGAGTGGTTTCTGGTGGGTTTGGCTGGGGCGTGGCTATCTCTATATAATCTGCCCCTGAACACAATAAAGGGGGTATTCTTAGGGAATTCAAGGATGACCCGTGCCGCTGTCTCTCTGTCTGTGTGTGTCTGTGTATTTTAACCTCCAGCCCCCTGGCCCGAAGCTCGCGAACTGGGTGCCAGTGCTCAGAGCGCAGACACGGGGCTGTGGTGTGAGGCAGTCCCAGATACCTTTAGCTCTCTGTCCCTTTCAGCTTACTCCTTCAAGTTCACGCCTTCTCCCAGATTCTTCCCCCACCCTCTCTCTAGCTCTTTCATACAGTCCGAAATTGAGATTAGTTTCTGTCCTTGCTCAGCCCGCTGATCTAATCTGTCTTCTAATTCTAAGACTCTACCTCCAAATCCCTTCTCCCCATGTCTCCTTCTGCCAGCAGCCTGTCTTATGCTGGGCTTTCTCTTTTTTGGAAGACTCCCTTTTCATCCATCCGTCTCACAGAGCCAGTGGTTTTATGCAATTAGCATGGTGTTAAGTCGCTACCTAAAATCTAGCCCCATTTTCTCATTGCAGAATCCAAAATCCTCAACAGGGTTTTCAAGACCTTGGAATCTCTGGGTCTGATGATGTGTTCAGGTCATTGCCTAACATGATACCCTCTCACTAATGTCCATCATGCTGAACTTCTTTAGCTCTTGAAGTCGGTTAGCACTGCCCTACTGGAGGACCTGGCCCTGGAACATCTCCTTTTAAAAGGGTTCATTTTGTTCGTGTTTGTTTGGTTTTTGCTATTGTTGTTGGTCTGCATGTCTGTGTATGTACCCTGTGGGTGCCCAGTGTCCTCAGGGGCCAGAAGAGGGGATCGGATCCCCTGGAACTGAGTCATGGTGGCTGTGAGCCACTATGTGAGCCACCATGTGGGTCATGTAAGAGTAGCCAGTGCTCATGCCAGCAGAGCCATCCCTGCAGCCCAGAAACATCCCTGGAATACCTTGCCTGAAGAAAACACGTTCTTCCTTCCAGCTATGGCTGATACACGCTTGCTTAGAAACCTTCTGCCTTCCTTTTAAAGCACATACCACGGCTGAAGAGCTGTATAACCGTGTGTCTTCATCTATGTGTGTATAATTGAATGTAATTAAATCACGTGTATGTGTATGTCATTATGTGTTGCTTATGACTTACTAATAGAAGGTATAATTAAAGTTCATAGACGTACTCCTGTATTCCCAGCAAGACCAAAAGTTCAGATGCAGTCTGGGCTTCATACTGAGTTCAAGGAAGCCTGAATGATGTAGTGAGACCCCCCCCCCACACACACAGTGCCCCAACTACACACAAACACACATACATCTTGATTAGTACCTCCCTTACTCTATCCTATACCATGACGACAGTATCTGCCTCATCTCCAGATTGCATTACCCAGCATAGAGCATTAGCTGTGTTAAATACTATCAGTCACCTTCAGATTGATTGACATTTGTTTTTTTTCTATCCATAGATAGGTATGCCTTTGCGTGCAAGTCAGAGTTACGGCATGCCAAACAAACTCTCTTCTGCCGAAGAGAAAGATAGGTTCAGGAAGCACCATCAGGAACGCAGTTATCCTTAGCATTATCAGGGCATACATAATTAAACGTGCAGTCATGAGTTAAATAAATCATGCACTTGGGGACAAAATGACCATCCATATTATCTCATTTGCTGTTTCTTGGGTGGAAGACATCAGCCTGCCTCGTGGTTCAGGCATAGAGTTGCTTGTGTGTGGTATACATAAAAATAATGATTCCAAAAGGATAACAAGACAAGTATAAATGACATTTATTGGCTGCTTACCATGTGTCGGGCCCATTTAAGTCCTGACAGGTTTGTTACATAGTTCCCATTCTACCCCATTGTACACATTGGAGAACTATGGCTTGGAAAGGCCTCAGTGGCTTGCAAGGGCTCTAACTAGTTCTATTTAACCCGGGTCTTTACCCAGTACTGCACCCACACTATCAGAACAAAAGGAGGCATTGGGATGTCCCCCTTTGCTTTTCTCTTAATAAATGTTCAAAAATTCCCCGCTCCCAGCTTGGTAAGAAGTGTACCGTCACTGGGGAGTGAAGTGCCCATGAATGTCCCCTAAAGGAGCGAGAAACTGAGTGTGGTGGTATATGCCTGAAATCCAGAGACTCTGGAGGCTCAGGAGGCAACAGCACAGGTTTGAGGTCAGCCCAAGTTACAGTGAGACCTTGTAACAAAGATAGAGACATGATAGACAGACAGTCTAGTGAGAAACCCTCCTCCTTGGAGTAGAAGCTGGCAGAAAGATCTCCACTGGGGTCCAGGTGGCACCCTTCTATGTCCCGTTTCCCTGGTGGACTCCCTCGTTGACTAGGTGGAATCGCCCATCCCTGGGTTGACTCATGTGCTACGGCTGGAAAGCCATCTCCCCCTATGGGGTGTTGCTTGTGGTTTGCTTCAGGACCAAAGTCTACTGATGCTGAGGTTGCTCACAGCAAACAGGACCCCCAGAGCACGTTCCTCACAAATGGCTAAGGACGCCAACCCAACCCCATGTAAGGATTATTGTTTCTGGTTTAACCAAGGCTCATACTCTGTGGTACCATTTTACAAAATCATATACATATATGTATACACACATACAATAAAGATAACATGTATATGTATATGTAAGGATTATTGTTTCTGGTTCAACCAAGGCTCATATTCTGTGGTACCATTTTACAAAATCATATACATAAATATATACACACATACAATAAAGATAACATATGTATGTGTGTGTGTGTGTGTGTGTGTGTGTGTGTGTGTAATGAACACATAGGGATGTTTTTACATTTTCATTTCAGTAATAACAAACTCCGCTAAAATAATTGGCTGTGAAAATCCAAGACAGTGAAGGGCTATTGCAAACCTCCACTCAACCCTTCAATCATGCGTTCAATACCTCTGAAAGTGACAGCCAATCAGGGCTGAAATGAAACAGCACACAGCACAGGCAGGTTGGGGTCTAGTGGCATCTCTCTCATTCTGAGCTTCAGACAGAATGCTGGATTAAAATGCCGACCCTGACGGATGACACCCCACGTCCCAGATGAGTTGTTTGCACTGCTGGCAGAGAGCATGCTTTTTGCACTAGATATTTCAAGTTAAAAAAAAAAAAAGTAGGGCAAAGTTGATCTTATGCCCAGGAGACTTCCCTGCTGTAGGATAGTCTCGTAAACAGTGGGAGTTCAGACGCACTGTTATCTGTTGACTGGTCAATCAAGGAACACAGACACAGGACACGAATTGGTGTGACATGCACATGGGGCACAGATGACAAGATTCTGTCTCGGGAGTCTGGTCTGGCAAAGCGGGGCCGCAGCAAAGCCCTCTCTGAGATGATCTGCCCCTGCCCCCTACCCCCGCCACTTGTGTTACTAACTGGAGGCCTCTTCTTCTGGACTATTTTTATGCATTGCTTTCACAGAGGTCTCCGTGTGCTAGTGTTTGGGTTTCCCCACCCCAACATTTCCTGTCCTGTTCATTCTTTTCATCCCAGCATTTCCTGTTTCCACTTATAGCTCTCACTTTTTATTCAGAGTCCCCTTTATTTCCCTCCATAGCCTGAGACCCTCCCTGTAGAGGTCCAAGCGAGCCTCTGACCTCTCTCACTGCAGGACCTGCCATAGGTTCCCCTCCCCTTAGCCAGGAGCCCTGGCTCTCTGGTGACACATCTCCACAGGCTCCGCGCTTGAAACGCTGTTCTGGTATCCCTCGTTAAGTGGTTTCAGGGGATTAGTGTCACTCACCTGTTATCCGCTTGCTGTGCCTCTAATTTAAAGAGTGGTGAGCTAGAGACACCTGTCTGTCCTCTCCTGTGTTTATTGATAGATCGAGACAGGGCTAATCCCGCTACTGTACCAGGCTCTTACCCAGCAGTGTTCCCGCAGCCTTTGAGGCTGACATCACAGCCCAGCCGGAGCTCAGTTCTCACAATGTCCTGCGAGGAACGCCTGTCAAAAGATGACACCTAATTGAGTGACCAGACTCAGTCATGCCGTCTGCTGCCAATTGCTGCCAAGTCGCAGCGTGGAAGCCATATGGCAAGGTGTGAATTGCCTGGCACAGCTCTGCTGCTGCCCGAAATAGTGGCTTCCAAGTGGCCATCGGGGTCAGTTGCCACCGAATTGATATCGCAAGAGTGGTTTTCCAAGTGCATTTAAAGTCTGGAATTAATGTTGTTGGACGAGGTGGGGCTTCTGTGTGACAACCCCATGGGTACACCAGCAGCCTGAATGGGTTTGTGACGTGGGAGAGTCCCCTCCAATGGTTGCTTGGTCCCACACACTTGAGCAGAGCACCATGGTGGCAACCACGTGCAACAGAACAGCTTCCTGACATCTAGATATGCATAAAGCAGGGGTTTCCAACCTTCCTAAGCTGCAACGCTTTAATACAGTTCCTCATGTTGTTGTGACCCCCAACCGTGAAATTGTTTTCATTACTTCTTCATAACTGTAATTTTGCTACTATTATGAATCATAATGTAAATATCTGATATGCAGGATATCTGGTACATGACCCCTGTGAAAGGGTCGTCCATCCCCGAAGGGGTCATGACCCACAGGTTGAGAACTGATGAGATAGACAGACAGACAGACAGCAGAAAAAAGGGCAGACAGGGAGTGACCAGGGCAAGCTATAGCCCCAGGAACATGCGCTGGGGACTGGCTAGGCCCAGCTATGGAGACTGATAATCCATTGCTTTGATCAGCGCTCTCAGGATCTAATTTTTGATGGAAACACACTCAAGACCTCAATTCCGGTTTTGCCTTTGTAACCACCTAGGCATTTCTTATTCCAGTTAAGTTGACAGTCAAGATGAAGCTGTTCTGCCGCAAGTGCCTGCCACCATAACACTCCCATGATGCTCTGCCCTAGCATAAGGGACCAAGCAGCCATCAGAGGGAACTTTCTCAGATTCTGAACCCACGCAAACTTCTCTTACCGTCACAGTGGCATGAAATCAGGATTGGCAAAGGGGAGCTGCTGTTCAAACTAGCTCGCTGCCATTTGTATAAAGTTTTATTGTGCTCCAGTCATTTATTCAGCTATACATTGAGTATGGCTGCTTTCACACTGAAATCAAGTCTAGGGATTGCAAGAGACTTTAAAATATTTACAGAATAGTATCTGGCAATTTTTGAACTGTGGTTTTGAGTATGAGGCTTGCTCTTTTTAGACAGGGTAGTAGTCTTTTTTCTTGTTGCTATAACAAAATACCCAAACCGTATAATTTAGAAAGAAAAGGTGTTTGTTTTGGCTCAAGGTTGTAGGCACCCAAGAACATGGAGCTAGTGTCTGTTTGGTTTCTGGTGGGAACACGGGTTGCTCCAGGCCTGGCAGAGCAGAAAAGGAGGTGCATAAAGGAGCAGGAGACAAGTGGGGAACAAAGAAGCTGACTGGCAAGTGACTTGTTCCCACAAGACGTAACCTGGCCTCTCATGAAGCGCTTCAGCCTGGCAGCTCTCACAGCCTAATCGCTTCCCAATACTGCCACACTGGGGATTGTAACAGACGGGAAAACCTGCCAGGTGGAGCCTGTTACTAGTGTCAGCGTGCAGAGACGGGAGCTGAAAACTTAGACTTCCTTTAGAAAGCCTGTGGTTTGAGAAGACACCTGGTTAGCTGCTCCCTCCCGCATGCCTTCCCTCTCCTCTCCAGCCAGCAGACTTTATAGGGGAGTGGAGTGGATCAAAGGCAATCGTGACTCCATAGTTGAGCCTTGCTCCTCTAGCCCAGTGGTCAGTGACATTTCTGAGACTGGTGACGTCTGTGTCTCTCTCGCTGTCCTCCCTGGCACGCTTTCCTCCTTCTCTGGATGTCTGGGTTCACACCTTTGTTAAACACTCCGGAGAGTTAGTGTCCTCGGCCATCAGCCTTCTCTTCCTTCCATATGCATCTGGGCTGGAGAGTGACTTCAGAACACGAGAGCCCTTACCATGTGTCTGTGCTACTCGACGGGTAACGTGATATGAGGATAATGTCTACAATACAGAATACAAAAATAGGGATGACTCTGCCCCACAGTGTGGAGGACAGAGTCTGGTCCTCCCTCCATCCCCATCAGAGTCAGGTATCTGATGTGGTACCCGTGGGAAGAAACCATCTGCCGGACGATGACTGGGAATTCCTGTGTTGGCCGGTGAGTCTAAGGGTTGTGGTGTTCTCCAGAGAGTGGGTCCAGCTCATGTGGGTCTGTGAAGATGTGTCTCAAAGCAGTTCTGACGGTCACATCGTGGGTCAACGCAGTCAACTCTTCATTTGTTCTGTCAGCAACACGGGAAATCTCACCATTCCACACGGACACGGGATTTTCTTCCTACTGCTCAGCCCTGCTTTCCCTACAATCACGACATTTCTTCCTTGATTTATTTCCAATTGATTTTTTTTTCTCATTTCATTTTTCTCCTCAACTACTTGAAAAGTTTTGAAGTGTGTTTTCATGGTGCACCCTTGTTAGTCTAACATTGATCCATGTCTCTAGAGTTCTCCTCTTCAAGACCTTTCAAATGCTTTGAGTCTTATGAGGGTAGGTCCCTGGTAACCCCATGGACACCTTCCGAGACCCACAGTGGATGCCTGAACCCCATATACAACCAAACTCTATATAAAATTATGATAGAGTTTATTGTATAAATTAGACTAACAGAAAAATAATAACTACTAATAAACCATAACAATTACAGCCTGATTTATGTGATTATGGGCTCTTCCCTCCCCCAGCCATCTCTTTTTCCCTGCTTCTGTGCTATGTAGACAGTACAGGGGCATCCACAGTGGGGTTGTGCTGTGCAGAGGGACACTTCCTGTTCTAGGTGCCATGGAGTCGGGTGCATGAGACCTCTCCATTCAGAACGGCGAGATAAAGGCATTTGTTTAATCCTGGATTTTTTTTTCATTAGTCTTTTTGGACTGTACTGAGCCCCAGGTAACACATCGAGAACAAAATCACACACCACGTGAGACCATTGTACCTATTTCTTTACTTACTGATATCAACACAAAAAACACAGCTCTCACCTTCAAGGAAATGAGAGATGGTTTATTCTGGAACCATCCTCAGTGACCATTTGCGTTGCTCTAAATTGCGTGTTCTATTGTGGGAGTAGCTTCATCAAGCTTTGATAGTTTTACAGAACTAAGGAAGCCGCAAATCAAGGCAAGTTTACCCTACCTTGATGGGTATACCCGAGAAGTTACAGCAGTCTAGAGACCTTCAGTGTTGTCTGAGTTTTGGGGTTGGTGGAAGCTAGAGGTTTGCTAAGTGAACAGATTCCAGAAGGTTTTATCTGTTAGCCACAGGGTGTTAGTTCTGACACAGAGATGGGCAAGGAATGACCGTCCTGAGGCTAGAACTAGCCCCAGGTAAAGGCGACTAGCCTGTGGATCTGCAACATTCCAACCTCCCACCGTCCTGGATTCTAATCACTCCGTCTCTGCAGGTACATGATCCTCCCAGGAATTCTCCAACACACTGGACACCTGGGTCACAGGTCCTGTTTCAATGTCTCCACTTTCTCTTTTACAAAACATGGACAAACCCCTCAGTAATTTCTATGAAGTCTGCTCTTTTAGTTTACTCGCGTGTTTAGTTCAGATTGTATCCTTCGCTCTGACTTCTAGCTTAAGCACGCATTCTGGCAATTACACAATTCTTGAATCTTCATTGTGTGCACGTTGGGAATTTCTTTGATTTGAAAAGCATGTTAGTGATGACTGAAGAATACTCTTGGTTTTTATTTACTTAAAGGGATCGATGTTATTTCCTTAAATGAGTGTGTGTCTGGGCGTGCGTGTGTGTACGTACATACATGTTTATAGGTACATGCATGGAGATCTGAGAACAGCTTGTGGGAGTCAGTTCTCTCCTTCCACCTTGTGTGTTCTGGGGGGTCAAACTCAGGTCATCACGCTTGTAGCAAATGCCTTTACCTACGGAGTTATCTTGACAACCCAACACTTGCTATTTCCAAGCCCTTTCAATTTTATTTGATATATTAATGAGACTCCTTCTATACCTGCTATGGTCTTGATGTGGTTTGTTCCCTGAAGGTCTGTGCACTGGATCCTGGTCCCCAGTGTGGTGCGTTAGACACATGCTGGGACTTCACAGTGTGTGACCTAGCAGGGGGAGGCAGAACTTCCCCTGGAAGGAATTGCTGCTGGCTGTAGGGACTCAGTTCCTGTGGAAGTGGGATATTACAAAAAGAGTAACGTAGGACCCTCCTGTCTTGCCTACTCCTCTGTTCACTCCACCGTGGTGACACCTTCTGCCACGGGTTATTACCAAAGCCAACAGATGTTAATGCAACAGCATAGACACCCAGAACTAGAAACAGACCTCTTATCTTTACACATGGTTCAGCTGCAGGTGCTGTGTTATAGTAATGGACAACAGCCTAGTGCAGCCCAATACCCATTGCTTGCTATTTCTGTCATCGCCCGCCGGTCTTAGTTCAGTTATGATTTTGAGCTGTGGCTTCATGACAAAGCCTTGTTTCTTTGTAAATGTGTTTCTCCGTCTTGTTTGGTTGCTAAACATGGGTGAAGAATTCTTCCGAGCCTAGGTTTTAGGATACAGGGAGGGGCTGAACTTGCTTCTTCTAGCCTGTGGGTGCCTCAGCCATGTGAGACTACTTTAAGCTAACTCAGGAGTCAAGCGTCGAACGCCCCCTTCTGGTGCAGATGTGCCCTGCACACGTGCCTGAGACCCAGCGTGTTGGGTTTGTTTTCATCTCCTTCCCAGTCTACAGATTTTATACATTTAGCCTGGGGATCAGGCACAGATTCTGACCTGGGGATGAGTTTTCACTTTGGGTTGGGGAAGAGGTCTGGTTTGCGGGCACATCTCAGGTTCTGCCCTCCTTTCCCCATGCTCACAGATGCCATGAAAACATGGCTCTCCTGCTCATCCCAATCTGGTAAATGTTTTTGTTTGGATGACACCTGCTTCAGATGTCCTTCCTCTGCGTTCCCATGTAAGAATGCTGCTAGGTCTAACCTTCTTCAAATATGACACCCAGGACTTTTGGTTGTTAACACAACTGAAGGGGCCTCCACTCAGGTTGTGTCATGGCCCTAGAGACAAAAGCCCCCGACACTTTCAGGAGATGTCAGTTAGCACGTCGTCTGGCTTTTAAGGGATTTCAAGTGTGAACCACACAAAAACAGTCTAAACATGGATGTTTCAGGCAACATTTTATAAATTAAGATTTAACAAAATGTCTACAGTGTGTGCTTGGAGCATAGTAAGACGCCGGCTCATTATGGGCATTAATGAAAACAAGAACGGATAGATAGCATCCCCATCCCACCATGCCCGAGTAGCTGACACATCTCAGCCAGTCAGATCCATCGCTTTTGGTGCCCTTGTTACTAAGTAGTTTAGAAAGCGTTGTTCCAGCTGGCGTTCATTTAACTGGAAGACGAGAATTCCCTCTTCTCAAATATGAGTCATAGGCGAGCATAAGCTCTCTCCTTTTCTATTCTGAGGTCGCTGCAGATCAGTTAACTACTTGTAAGATAGGCTATGCTCCTCCATGTAATCTATCCTGGTGGATCTAATCAAAAGAATCCACCCGGGAAACCACAAGGGAGTCGTAATCGAAGGAGCAGGAGCAGCCCACGAGCCGCTTGTGCGTCCAGCTATAAAGGATGAAGGCCGTGCAGAAATGGCAGTGCTGTCATTTCAATGGCACTGCAGGCTGCGTCTGAGCTTCATCTAACAGAATGATAACGATAGGACGAGGAGTGAAAGGGCCATTTGTATTTTACAAATAACAGGCTTCGGTAAGCTTCACGCGGCTTCAGATCATCGGGTGAGGGAGCTATCACGGAGACAGAGTGGAAACCACACACACCTCGGGTCCTTTGCAAAGGCCTTTCTTTGCCTGGCCTTCTTGACCCACACAGATGGACTGCGGTGCGTGTGAGCTTTTCAACCAGATTACTAAAATCTCTGAAAGATAATGATAATCGCCTGTCAGTCTGAAGTAGTCCACAGCCATGCTGCCCTTTCCATGAGAGCCTGGAAGAAAGACTCCGGGGGAGGGGGCTGGGGGATTGAATGCAAGTGTCGAGTGTGGAAGGAGAAGGGTGTTGGGAAATGTGGGAAGAGACTCCCACTACAGGCTACAGGGAACATTAAAATGAAATCACTGCTGTAGTCACGGGAGAAATGGAGCTCATCCCACTTGTCCGTCTGTGATTTCTGAGACCCGGATCACCCGTGATGGCTAGTCTTCGATGTAAACCTCACTAAGCTTGTAATCAGTGAGGAGACACAACCTTGGTGCCTATGTTGTACATATAAGGGTGTTTCCAGAGATGTTTGATGAGAAGAGAGGAGCCACCTGAACGTGGGTGGGGACATTCCCAGGGGCTGGGGTCCTAGATTGAATGAAAAGTGGGAAAAGCCAGCTGAGAACCCGTGTCCATCTCTGGTCCCTCATGGCAGGTACAGTGTGAGCCGCCTCACTTTCCCATAACGATAGACTGTCCTGTCGCTCTCTCCAAATAAAACTCTTCCTTTCTAGCCGGGCGGTGGTGGCGCACGCCTTTAATCCCAGCACTCGGGAGGCAGAGGCAGGCGGACCTCTGTGAGTTTGAGGCCAGCCTGGTCTACAGAGCTAGTTCCAGGACAG
>NW_004949118.1:5299753-5301736 GCF_000317375.1 Microtus ochrogaster | reverse complement strand
CATGGAGGTCTGAAGAGATGTTTCCTGCCGGGCCTATTGCCAGTGTAGAGACAATGACATTTCTCCTCCGTCTCTTGGAGGCTTGCTGAAATGAACTGGCAACAGAGAGATCAGTAAGTGAAAAGGTCATTGCAGGACAGCAATTGCCCAGGAACCCAAGGCCTGGTAACATATACACTCTTCTTCATAGACAAGGGGGAAATTAGGCAGTCTAGGCCATTTTGAGAAGTAAAGATTATGAATGAACCCAGAGAACAGGCAACAGATTGGGACAAAGTTCCTACGGTGTCCCGAGGAATTAAGGGGCAGTGGATGAGGAAATTCACCCAGATCAAAGAGAACTTTATTAAGGATAGTAAGTCTGTCTCCAAGAGTTGCCTTCAGAAGAATAGAGAAAAGGACTGTCTGGGTGTGCCGAGGACCCTCAGCCTCCAGTCTTCTCTTCAGTGGCTGTCTTCCTGGTTGTTTGATGAGAACCACTGGGAGAGAGCTGAGGGGAACCGCATTTCTTATGGGAACTATTTCATCCAGCAGAAAACAAAAAACGATCCCAAGGTAAGCTCATCTCCACCTGTAAGGAAGAGAAATGAGAAGTAGAGAAGGTTCTTGGTTTGGGGGCTTCCCTGGCATTTTTTTTTTAACTCAAAAAGACACCACTAATTCACCAAATCTTTTTCTGATCCCCAGGATCCTTGCCCAAATTCGCATCACCAGACTGACCTCTGACCTTTGCTCATGGTTACTGCTTGATTGAATCTCTGCAGCCCACATGCTTTCCTCCCCGTTCACCTCTTGCATTAGCTTTGTATTTTTTATCACAAAATATATAAACTAATCAACTTACAAGGAGAGAAAGGTTTAAATTGGCTCATGTTTCTGAAAGTTCTAGTTTGTCACCACGCAGTCCTATTCTTTGGGGCTTTAGCGGGAAATTTGCACCATGGCTGGTTTGTATAGTGGAGCAAATATCTGGCCTCATTAGCCAAGGATCAGGGCAAGAAGGGAAGGGATGCAGAGTCAGTCCCCTGCAGTGCATGCCCTCAGCAATCTAAATCATCCCACGAGATGCTGCCCCCTAAAAACATAACCACGACCCACTAGCACCATGCTGTGACCATGACTTTGACATTTTCTACCCTTGGGGGCAGGGGCCATTCACACAAGCTACCCTACAGCTCAGTCTGCCCACTAACAGGCCGTTGATGTGGGATTTCCGTCTGTATGTTGTGAATATCATTGGTTAATAAATGGGCCTATAGAAAGCTATTGGGGTACAGAACTAGATGAGGAGGGGAAACTAAACTGAATGCTGGAAGAAAGGAGACAGAGTCAGAGAGAAACCATGGAACCGCCAGAGACAGATGTGCTGAAACTTTGCTGGTAAGCCACAACCTAGTGGTGATGCACAAATTAATAGAGATGGGTTAAAATAAGATGTAAGGGTTAGCCAATAAGAAGCAAGATCTAATGGGCCAAGCAGTGATTTAAATAATACAGTTTCTGTGTGATTATTTCGGGGCTAGGCAGCTGGGAACTAACTAGCAGCCTCCTTACTACAAGATATCACCTCCCACATGTCAGATGTGGGAGAGGAGCTGCAAAAAAAAAAAAAAAAATTCTAATTTTCAGAGATGGCAGGGAAGGACCTTGAGAGGCGAGCCCCACCCTGAGAAACTACAGAGCCGTTTCTATGGGAAGCCAGTTTAATAGATTAAAGCCATGAGTCAGGGGGAGTGATGTCAGATAAATGAAATATTTAACATCATGTAATAACCCCTCCAGTGATGCTAGAATATCCCATTTGTTAATCTAAAGGACTCCCTGATGAGACAGCTGAGTGCTAGAACATGCTGGAAGGCTGCTCTTTAAATCATGGCAATCCCCTCATGGAGAGAGGTAGCCTTCATCTTGCTCCTCCTAGAGGTAGATGTAACCCTCAGCTGGCCTTTAACAAGAAGTGGGTTTAACGATACCTACAAAGGG
>NW_004949118.1:5296962-5299282 GCF_000317375.1 Microtus ochrogaster | reverse complement strand
TCTCCTCCCCTCCCCTCCCCTTCCCTCTTTTCTCTTCTTCCCTCCCCCTACTTACTCCTTCCCTCCCTCTCTCTACCCATTTCCCTTCAAGTCCATGAGGCTTCTGGCCTCTGCTCACCTCTGCCTTGCATTCTCTGCCACCTATAGAGACACACAATAGACTTCCCCAGCCGGGCGGCGTGTCACTTGCTCACAAAGCAGAGACCTGCTCAGACTTTGTCCACTTTCGAGTTTCTAATTTAATGGCATAAAAGTCAAAAGAAATAGAAAGCTAGATTCAGAGTTCCCAGTGTTGTGCGAAATAGAGCTGAGCTGTTATGTCTAGAAGAAACTGCTGAGAGATAATTTGGGTGTTAAGTAGTATCACTTCTGCTTTTGTTTTATTCTACCTTTATCCAGCGTCACCAGGGCCAGAGGAGACAAAGACAATCATCTCTATGTCCCGTTCCTTTCCTCTGCTCCTGAGTCCTTCCTCAGTACAGTTACAAACGCACTGAAGGGACAGGTGGTCTGTAGGTGGCAGGTAGGAGTGTGACCCCTGGACCTGCTAATAGTGCTAGGTTCTTCTACCACACCCTCTCGCCCCACTCTCCCTGAGAAGCAAACTGCACGTGCCGTGCCTCCCAATTTAAAAAAAAAATGCTAGAGGCTATGGGAGGCGAGAGTTCTAGTTCTTGGCGTAAGCACTTCATTGCTTAAGGCTTTTGCGCTGGGGCAGACTTTTGGGATATGCATCTAGGTTACGAAAATCATCTAATTAGCCTGACCCAAAGAGCATGTCTGTCCCCGTCTGGACATTCAAGGAGACAGTTTTTGGGGTGGTGGCCAAGCAGCTATCAAGGGCTAGGGAATAACCAGCCACTCGGTTGGCAGCGCTGCCTGGGCTCATTGAAGCCTTCAGAGGCCAAAGACTATTGATTTTCCTGGCTGCGTTCTGAACTGTTTGCGTTAGACCAGGATCTGACCGGGGCTACATTATCCTATTTAGTAGGGCTGTTGGCGACAGTTGTTCTGAAGCACTCCTCCTCAGCAGCGATGATGGCAAGCCACTGACCTGCCCCGGATCTTCTGAGAAGGCCAGGCATAGCGGGGTGAGCCAGCTGGACAGGAAGTTCCTCCACAGGTGGTTAGTTGTTTGGTCACCATGGTTTCTGTTTGTCTGTCTGTTTGTTCCTTTGTCTTAAGCCTGTATACCAGGCATCCTGGAAACCCGAGCCATAAGGGAGTTCTGATGTGGGCTTTGGAAATATTTTTATTCCTGCCGCTCAGCTTCTCTCTGTAACTCATTTATGTGATGTGGGAATACGCCTTTGGCTCCTGCTTCCCCAGACCCTGCTTTTCCCATTGCCTCTTTGCCTGACCCTTACCTCCCACAATGGCCTTGGCCCCTACCCTGTGTTCCTGGGAGACCTGTTCTCTACCCTCCTTCTTTTTCATGGTTTCCCTTTTATATAGAGTCCACTATATATCTCTTCGAACTATAATGCAAAAGGTAGTAGAAAACCATCAGAGGCCCCCAAGGAAAACATGTTTGAAATAGAGTTGACCTTCTGTGTCTGTGAGTTTTTGTTTGTTTCTTCAGTGTGATATTTAATCAAATTTCAAGAGTGAGCACAGGAAAAATTAGAGCTCATTAACTTTCACCTATTTTCTGGGGGATTCTTTTTTAATATTTATTTTTGTTATTTTTATTTACATGGTTATATCTGTGTAAATGCATGCCACTCCAATTCAGTATGCTTGGATCTTGGAAAGGGACATTGGATTCTATGGAACTGGATTTTCAGGAGGTTGTGAGCAACCAGATGTGGGTGCTGGGAACCTCTGCAGGGGTAACCCTAAGCCCTGGACCCTTAGGTTTTGTATCCACAGACTCAATCATCCCTGCATGGGAAACACTGGGTAAAAGAGAAAGTAACTAGGGAAGGAACAAAATAAAACAAAGAACAAACAACCACAACCAAAACATGTTATACCTGACTGAAAATGTCATGGCAAGCCCATAATTATGCAGAACTGATTTTTTTTAAGAAAAACCTACATGCATACTGAACACATAACCACCTTTTCATGCCATCATCCCTTAAGCAACATAGAATACAGAAGTCTATCTGGACCGAGGGTACCACAAATGGCTGGCTCCCCAGGTGTGTATGCAGGAATGTGGAGGCCAGAGGTTGACCTTGAGTGGCTTCCCTATTCTTCACCTTTCTCTTTGAGACAAGATTTCTCACTGAATCTGGACCTCTCCAGTTCTACTAGGCTGGCCAGCCAGCTCCAGGGATCCTCCTGCTCCTGTGTCCTCAGCACTAGGGTTGTA
>NW_004949118.1:5285113-5296862 GCF_000317375.1 Microtus ochrogaster | reverse complement strand
CTTTCTTTCTTTCTTTCTTTCTTTCTTTCTTTCTTTCTTTCTGTCCTGCTGGAAGAGCTTTAGGACAGAAGGAATGTGGGTGGTCATAATTCTACCACATGGCCATTTGGCTGGAACCTGGAATCCAGCCCCTATATCAAAGCCAAAGGGAGGCAAAATGACCTATGCTGGGCACTTGGTTCTGTGTGAAGCTGCTGGGAGTGTCATATGCATTTCTTCATGACAGCGTCACAGCCCCCTGAACTCACAGATGAGGGACTGGAGGCTGAATGTAATCATCTAGCTTGTTAGTAGCAAATAAATGTCAGCTAGGTGCCTCACCCCCACCCCACCTCCGCCGCCACATACATACCCCATCCCCGGACGGCAATATTCTTCTAGAAAACTGTCTGAGGCTCAAGTGGGTCAAGAATCCAAGTCCGCAAGCACTGGGCAGGGGGTTTGAACCTGATTGCTCTAGACTGATTTGGTTGCCATGATAAGCATTATGACCCAAAGCAACTCAGGCAAGAGGGGCTTCTTTCAGCTTACAAGCTATAGCCCATCGCTGAGGGAAGTCAGGGAGGGGGCATGAAGCATAAACCATGCAGTATGTGTGTGTATATGTGTGTATGTGTGTGTGTGTGGTGGGGACTGGTCACTGCTTGCTGGTTTGCTCTCTGGCTTGCTCTTAGCTAGCTTTCTTATATGGCCCAGGCGGCATAGTAAGTGGTGTTGCTTACAGTGGCTTGGGCCTTGCTGCATCGGTTAACAAGACCTCACAGACACATCAACACAACAACCCAATAAAGACAGTAGCACAATCAAGACTCCTTTGTGGCGACTGTGGGCTGTGTCAAGTTGACAGTTAGTGCCAACTAGGGCAATGACCTTGGCTGCCATTTCGACTTTTGATCCTGTACTTTGTAAAGTATTTAGGACTCTTCCAAGACAGAAGAGAGGGGTGATCCCACACCTAACAGACAGATCTGGTCTGGGGACACAGGCCTGGGAAATGGGGAGCCTAGCCTCTTGGCCTCAAGGGATGGCAAGGCGGTAGCTCAGGTCCAGGCAGTCACACCCTATTGTTTGACTTTAAGCATCTAGAACCTTTGATAAGAGCAGGTAGAACTGGCAACCACCCCTAATAATTCCAAAGCTAGAGCTCGGCTTTCCCTCTGGCTCTCTCTCTCAGCAGTGAAGAGGACATTGTTTGTTTGTTGAAGCAGCACATTTAACTCAAATACGCAGCACAAATGCTGTTGCTGCAACACGAAACCGTCTCCTTGGCTGATAAGCAGGCGTATTAAACAGAGGGAATCTTCAGGGCTGGGTGATTCGATCAGAAGTTACTCACCAGATTTAGTACAATGTAGGCTTGCCCAGGGCTCCCAGTGGGGACATTGGTGGGGAGGGCCTTCAGTGAGCACACATATCTCTGGAGTTATGCTTATTTCTGGTGCTGTCTCTACACTGACTAGATGCTCTCCATTCTGAGTTGAGAACGAGGGGACCACCACTCCCTGGAACTTCTGCACAAAACATTGAGCCACCGCTCACTGGAACTTCTGCACAAAATCATTGTCCTGACTGTGGACTGGCCAGGCCGAGCCTCTGTGTTTGTCCATCACTCTATGTTAATGTGGCAAAGAGCAGAGGAAGTAATCTTAGGAAAGTCAGTTGTTGGGGTTGGAATGGCAGAAGTTCTAGCCCTGACACTGTAGGTTGACCCTGTTACTTCTAAGCTGGTGACATCACACTAAAGAGGCATTAAAGACTAACCTAGAAAATTTCCTTATTCCGGGCCCTGGAAACAAAAGAAGGAAGGAAGAGGCAGGGTGTCTACTAACTTTGTCCAGGGAATTCTCTAGCAACCCGAGAACCTTCCACCAGACCCTGTCATTTGAAGATTCTGTTACCTTCCAAGATTACCATTGTAGGGACCAAGCCTGGCATACACGGACATTTAGGCATATTTTAGACCATATTATTCTAAATGACATCATAATTCCCTTTCATCTGTCTATTGATTATACACTAAAGCTTAATTCAGTTCTCTCGGAGTTAGTTGGTGACTCAGTGGCACTTTATTGGGAGTCAGGGAAATGCAGAGGACTTCCCATTTAAAGGTCATCAGCCCGCAGCTTCTGCTTCAGTCCTCCAAAACTCCCAGGAGAAGTAAGCACCAGTTTATAAGAAAGGACTGTTTCTGCAGCCTGGCAAGCCAGAACAAACAGGCTCTGTCCAGAATGAGGGAAGGGCTTCCGAAGGTGACAGTACCCGTGTAACCCAGAGTAAAAGGCAGTTGGACCTCCGGAACGGGCTGAGCTTGTTTGTGTCTGTAGTGTGGACTAGGGATTCACCAACGTAAGAAAACGTGTGATGCGATTAACATAAGGAGAAAGGTTTCTTTATCCCTTCATGCCTCTGGCGACGTAGCTCACCTTGTTGGGAGTACGTGCTGCAGCAAGGTCACAGGTCACAAACCAGGGAGTAGAGAGAAGGAAGGGGCCAGGGTCCCTGATCCCACTGACAGGCCTGCCTCTAACAACCTAAAGATGTTCGTGAAATCCTACTTACAGGTCCTCTACTTCCCAGTAGTGCCACCCCAATGACCAAGGCTTTAATCCTTGGGGATCATTCAAACATCCAAACTCCAGCATCCTTCCTCCTGGCCACTGCCCCTGTTCAGAAACTTGGTCACTTGTCACAGCCAGAACTTGTCATGCCTTGGCTTTCTAAGCACTACTTGTTGGCACAATACAATTCTGTTTTCCTTGTATGCTCAGAAATACTTCTGGTATCTGATCAAGTTGGACATAAAGGATAATGCTGCATTCCGGAGGAAATAAACCCTCAAATAAGTCAGAGTGAGGAGAGGTAGGATCCGGAGAAGTCCCTGATGGCAGTGTAGACTGAAGGCTGTTGCTTTTCAGGTTCTCAGAGTTAACCAAGGGTCAGAGGTCAGATGGTCAGGCCATGAACATCTCCTTCCAGAATTCAACAAGGACGCAGCAGAGTCAGACACTTGGGACTGGAGAAGGACCCTCCTGCCTGTGAGATCTCAGGATGTCACAGGGCCAGATCCTGGACAAGGACTCACAGGTGCTCTGGAAAGTGGACAGGAATAAAGGGGGGGGGGTCTTTCACAAACTGCACACAGACCAGTCACAGACAGTGAGCATCCCCTTACCATTTCAATGAAACCGGTGTTTTTCTTTAAAAAAAAAATCTCTAAAACATTTTTAGAAAAACATTTATTATTAATAGAGTGGAAACATCCCATTGTCTGTTGAAACGGGAGTAAAATGTCGAAGGGAGGAGGGAACGGGGGAGAGAGCCAGCGCAGGGTGCGAAGGGAACTGGGCACCGGGGAGAAAGAGCACTAGGGGGGAGATGAACAATCTGTTGCCGAATTAATCCACCTGGGTGCTGCAGAAAGCAGAAAGGACACTTGGGAAAACCTGACGTTCAGCGAGCGCGAAGAACCCCGAGTTGTTGCATTCTTAAATGGAGAGAGAAGAAACGCAATCCCGTGCAAAAGGCGGACGGAGGTGCGGTAGGCAGAAATGGAGGAGTCCGCAGCACGTGTACAACAGGGCCTGAGTTTTAGGGGATGATCAACACCCACAGCAGGTGTGAGCTCGGCAGAATTTTCCATCTGAAGAACACAGACAATGCTTCTGCCTTGGATTGGCAAGGTGAGGGAAAGGAAACTGTTATGTGTGAGAATTTAATACAGCCCATGGCTTCTAAGGAACACTCAATACACAGGGTCAAAGGAGACAGAGAAAGAGAGAGAGAGAGAGGAGGAAAGAGGGAGAGGAAGAGAGAGGAGAAAGGGGGGTCGGGATTAATGCAGTTCCACAGGAAGGAAACTAAGCCAGGGAGGTTGGCATTTTGTCTGTAATAACAGTCAAAGACTTGGTGGGGCATGGTGGAGCATGGCTTCTCTAGGCTGAAGGAGAGCATCGAGTGTCCAATCAGAAGGCGGTCCCTAAGAGGAGATGTTACGATCATAATATACCATCATAATATTTATGAACTGCTAGGACTAGGAAAATGAAATCCAACAAGGCTTTGGGCAGAAAATATAGGTTCCTCACAGCATTCCAGAAATTAGAATGACCCCAGAATATCACAGATGCCAGAGCCAGATGAAGTAACTTTCCCCATTTTGAAGGGGCCCCAAAATATATACTCTGCCATATTATCGTTTTCCACAAAGACAACAAGAAACTATTCTCAAAGGTTTATGGCTCTGGAAGCAGGCCTCGATGCTCTGTTCCACTGAAAATTGGCTGGTGTGATGGGTGCTATGTGTGCACCTATAATCTCAGCACTGGAGAGACGGACAAAGGAGAGTTATGGGTTCAAGGTCATTCTGGATGGTTTTAGCACCTCTCTAAAGAATCAAGGGTAGAGGATGACACACAGTACCTCACACGGTGGTAGAGCACTGTCCAGCATGTGTGAGGAGCCAGTTTGCACCAGAAGGAGGAGGGGAGAACTATAGGTATCACCCTTACTAAATGGATAGTTTGGGCACGAGAGGACCAGCGCGCTGCGCCCCAACACACGCCTCGCGGTCTCTGCTTCAGGTGCTCCAGACTCCACGTAGATGAAGACAGGTGTTGTTATTGTTCCGCGTTTGGCTCACTCAGAATAATTCCACCCAGTTTCGTTATTATTGTTGCAGACTCTTTATAAAACTGAACATTATATTGTGTTTGCACGCCACATTCCCTGAAAGCATCCACCCGACGGACACACTCAGGGGCGCCGTGAATAGAGCGGCAGTAACCACGGGTGTGTGTACGACTCTTTGGTAAGCCGATTTCCAGTCTTTGGGGTAAATACCCAGAAGTCATTCTATTTGTAGTTTTGTGAGGACCCCTGTGGCTGGGCTAATTAACACCCCCTCCGGCAGCCTGCGAGGTTTCCTTTTCCTCCCCATTCCCGCTCTTGCTTGTTATCTCGCGTCTTTTTGGTACCAGCCTTCTTAGCAGGTGTGGAGTGATAGCTCATTATTGTTTTCATTTGCATCTCGCTGATGATTAGCAATGCTGGGAATTTCTCAGTGTCTGAAGGCCACTTGTGCGTCTTCTTCAGACGACTGTCTCTTGTGTCCCTCGCTTGCTTCTCAACAGGATTTGTTTTGGGAGAAGTCAGTGTGATGTTTTTCCTTCTTTGCGATCAGAGATACAGCGTAGTCGGTGTAATAATTGAGTACCGTACATGGATATCTGGTGAGGAGAGTCAGTTTTGAAATGCCGTGGTCATAAAAATATTAAATATTAGTGGTGGTCGATATGAAGATTAGTTTGATTTAAACATTCTACGTTGTACTAAAATACGGTAGTACTTTGCACCTGACAGTAATCTTTGTGCATAAAATGCAGAATATGCAAATGACTAACGGTGAACAATTGAAATCTAAATATTTGCATAAAATTCATCTGTTGGGCTGGTAGGATGGCTCAATATGTAAGGCACTTGCCACCAAGCCAGACAGCTTGAATTCAGTCCCCAAGACCTAACTGAAGAAGAATGTAACTCATTCTTGCAAGTAGCATTCCTCTCTCTCTCTTCCCCTCTCTCTCTCTCTCTCTCTCTCTCTCTCTCTCTCTCTCTCTCTCCTTTCCTCCCCCTCTCCCTCCCTCCCTCCTTCTCTCTCCCTCAAGCACACACACACAATTAATAATAAAAACAAATTATTTAAGAAATTTTAGGAAGATATTTTCGTATAAACATAATCTGAAAAAAATACTAAAAATTGAAATTTAAAATGGAATTATACTGAGTTGGAAAAATAGCATTTACTAAGCAAATTTCTCTAACTCTCCAGGTTTTATTAATGAAACTTGGGGTCTAGGAAACACGTTAAAAGAAGGCAGTGATGCACCCTCTTCGGTAGAGTGCACAGGGGACACTACATTGGAGTTTTCCTGTAGTTACAGAGACACACATGAACTGAGGCAACGTGTGTGGCGCTGACTTCTAGATCTCTGCATCAAACCTCCAAATGAAAAATCAAACACGTTAGCGAAACCTTAACACTTACACATCACTGAAGTAAAGAGCCAAAGGAGTTAGTTTATCAGGGTAAAGGAAGACACGCAGTCTGTACATCCACTGTGAGTCTAGATGTACTCATATAGACATGTGTGTACACATATGCTAGAGAAAATACTGGAGTTTTCCTCTAATATAAGATACACTGATTTCTATAAGAAAATCTGCTGTTGTTGTATGCAGAAAACACAAAGCAAACAACACCATCTGAAGAGGAATGCAAGGCCAGGCAAGTACACAGACACCCAGGGGTCCGAGGACAAAGACTGTGGCATCTTCCCAAACAGCTGTGCGCCAGAAGTGTCCCCTGTCCCCAGGACAGCTTCTACCCTGCCTTCCCATCATCGTCAGAGGCCACAGACGTGGGTCTTTGCTAGTTTGTCTGTATAAATTGTACAAGAGGGTGCTAGCGCAAGGTGAATTCTCCCAAAGATGTTTTCCCTAGCGGGTGAAGGATGTGGGTGACTGAATCCTGACGGCAGGAGTTCAGGACCAAGGAAAGCCACACTCCTGTGGCCCCAGCCAGTGCTGATTTCCATGTTAGGCACAGCAGACACAGTGCCGTAGCTTCGAAAGGCAAATGTAAATTAACTTGTAATTTTTTAAAAAAAAACTATTGGGCATGGTGTTGTACAACTATAATCCCAGCCCTAGGGGCAACGAGGCAGAAGGATTATAAACTCAATGCTAGTTCAGGCTTTGTAGTGAGAAGTTGTCTCAAAAACAAAACAAAACAAAAAAAAACAAAACCACCAAACACCAGAAAACTCCAATAATAAAAAGTAAAAAGAATATGAAGACAGTCACGAGCCCAGCCTGCATTTCAAGATCCCTATACAACACAGTTGTGTTGGGCTTTGTTAACATTTTATATACAGAGACCCAGTGCAGAAATGCCTCATAAAAATTGTAAGGCGGCCCTGTCTTGAGCTCACAACAGCCAGAGCTCACTGAACTCTTTCTCCTCGTAAGTTCATTGTACCCCTAAAGGAAGAACACCCTAAACTCACATACTCTTAAGTCACATCCCTGAACTCATTACATCCTATTAAAACCCCAAACTCATGTCACCCCAAAGTCAGCACCCACAGTCTCATCATACCCCGGATGCCATAGCACCCGGTAGCCCCTACCCTCTGCAGCCTGCTCTGCCTACTTAGAAATTCAGTCATGAGTGACTCTTTAGAAAACCAACCAATGGCAGAAATGATGCATTCATAGATAAGAATCGTATTGGTTTATTTAAATAAGATTATCTGTGATCTGTAATTGGGTGTCCGCGTGTGCGGCAGAGCAGAGTCTGGATTTGGAAGTCAGGAGAGTTTGATCCACTCGGGTCATTTATTGGGCGTCAAGGTCTACTAGTCACCTGGTCTGAGGTATGGCTCTTGATCTTCAAAATCAAACAATATCTATCTTCACATTTTAGAGAGGTAAAATCAACACATTAAAAATGTTGGCTTTCATCACACAATTCTCAATAAAGGGTGGCATGGTAATCACTTAACCTAAATGCCCAGGCCCCCATCTGTTGGAATTAATGACTTTCGAAGTTTATATGTCTCACTGTGGAAAGCCTGGGATGACTACAAAGTAGAAGGTGCTTGCCTAAGGGGTGTGTTTAATAATGTGAGACACCTAATTTAGTAGAAAACGAATGAATTAGGACGATAGACATGGTTTACAAATGTTTCATTTTTACAAATGTATCATGCATAGTAAGTAAGATGCTCTCTAAATTTCTATAATCGTTTTTTCGTGAATCGAGAACATCCAAGTTTTCTTAGAATGTGAAAAATATAAAAAGTATTTAAAATTCAAAATAATAGTCTCTTTCAATGTCACTCGTGAATCAACATTCTCATGGCCTGTTTATATCATGATTCCCTGAGGTCTTGGGGAGGAATGCAGGCAAGCTGCCCTGTTCACACCTCCCACTCTCTGGGAGAGACAGAAAACCAACAGGGAAGGAAATGCCTTGCAGTGGTGTGTTTACAGGTGTCTGTGTCATCCAGCCCATTGCTTTATAAACACTATGCCTTATTTCAGGCAGAGTTTATTGATGGAGAAAGGCGAATCTGGATTCACGGTGTGGACAGACTAGAGAGAGGGCTGTAGAGGAGGCAACTTTTCCTTTTAATTTAGAAAGGAGATTTATTTATAAACCAAAGAAGCTAATAATTGTTCAGCAAAGCATTCCAAGAAGGCCAGGACCGCAGCTTACCTGTTCTTGCTGTCCTGTGAAGGTGATCCTGAGGATAGTGGGGGTATAATGTTGCTCAGTCCACGCAATTCATAACATGGAGACAGGTAGCGTCACTGCCGCGCCTTGACGGCCTTTAACAATATTGGAGAGTGAGGCCCTCAGGTCTGTTTCTGTTGCCCAGAAGGCTTCAGTCATCACCAAACAAAATGCACAGAAACAAATTGGACTTCATTTATCCTTAGGGTAAACGAAGCTCAGGCCCACTTAGACCCTGCTTGACTGCAAGTCAAGCCATGTCATGTTTAGCCATGCAGATGTTCTGCTCAGGAAATTACCTAGCAAGGAAATAGCCTTGACATCAAAATTTCACCGAGCATAATTCAATCACAGGAGACTCAGAAGCTCTTAGGGTCCAGGCATCTCCCTGCAAATACCGTTTGATTCCACTTGTGCCCGTAGTTAGGGTGGAGAGGAGTTTTGATGTAGGTCGAGAGGTGACATGCACACACGGGGTCGCTATGGGGGGGGCTTTATTGGGAGCAGGAGAAGTAATGAGTCATAGTTCTGCTGCAAATGGGGTAACCTAAATGCCACAGGAACTGAATGGAGATAGTAAAAACTTGGAAAAAGCAAAAGGGTTGATTTATGTTGGAGACCATGTATCATGCCACCATATCTAAATTATTTAGGGTGTGGCTTTGCAAGAAGCACCTTGGCTGTAGTATGTTCTTCCTTACACTTTTCTGGGCTAAGGGACTGTGGGGCTGAGAGTCTGGGACCTGGAGTGTTAGAGGCCTGAGGGGCAGAGGGGCAGCAGGGTTGAGGGGCTAGAACCAGGGGTATTAAGAGGGCTGAGGGGCAGAGGCGCTGAATTGACAGGGGAAGCAAGAGGCGAGCCCATCAAAGCAGCTATATGAGGTTAGCCCTGAGGAGCACACATTCTGAGGCAGGCATTCTCCTCTGGTTCCTGTGACTTCTAAATTGGTGGGTGCCCTGGAACTAGAGTTACATATATTTGTGTGCTATCAGGCAAGTTCTAGGAATCAAACCTGGGTCCTCTGGAATAGCAACTAATGTTCTTAATTGCTGAGCCTTCGTTCCAGCCACTACTTTTTGGTTTTCGTTTTTTTTGGTTATTTTGTTGTTGTTGTTGTTTGTTTTGTGTTTTTTTTTTTTCGAGACACAGTTACTCTGTGTAACTGCTAGCTGTCCTGGAAGTTGCTCTGTAGACCAGGCTGGCCTCAAACTCACAGAGATCTACCTGTCTCTGCCTCCCAAGTACAGGGATTAAAGGTGTGCACCACCACCACCTGACTGTAGTAAGTAGGCCGCTAGTTAATTCCTGGCCTCTTAGCCCCAAAATAATCATACAGAAAATATATTATTTAAAACACTGCTTGGCCCATTAGCTCTAGCTTCTTATTGGCTAACTCTTGCATATTAATTTAACCCATCTCTATTCATCTATGTATCGCCACGTGGCTGAGGCTTACCAGGCAAAGTTCCATCTTACTCCAACATGGCTACATGGCTTCTCTCTGACTCCACCTCCTCCCTTCCAGCATTCTGTTTAGTTTTCCCCGCCTAACGAAGTTTTGCCCTGCTATAGGTCCAAAGCAGTTTCTTTATTCATTAATGATAATCACAGCATACAGAGGGAAATTCCACATCACCTGGCAGCCTCTACTTTTTTTTTTGGTGGGGGGCAGGTCTGTCACCGGACTAATACTTGCCAATTAGACAAGACTGGCTGGCCAAGGTGCCCAGGGATCTACCTAGCTCTGCCCCCCCTCGGCTCTGGGATTACAAGCCTGCACTACGGACTGCAATTGGCTTTTCGCATGGGACTCACGCTCAGCCCTTCCCTGACAGAGCCATCCTCTCAGCCCTCCTTTCCTTGTCTAGATGTTTGTATGTTAATCTTGTGCTGAAGGTTTGCCTAGAAAAGCTTTGTTTCTAGTAGGGATGGGAGAGAAAGGTGTTCACCTCTGCCCAGGAAGAGCGTATACAAGTGATGCTGCTCTCATCCCCAGTTCTCTCTAGTGCCCTACAA
The DNA here is from genome assembly GCF_000317375.1 of Microtus ochrogaster. Classification (NCBI taxonomy): domain Eukaryota; kingdom Metazoa; phylum Chordata; class Mammalia; order Rodentia; family Cricetidae; genus Microtus; species Microtus ochrogaster. The sequence continues at coordinate 5,286,549 of NW_004949118.1, read as the reverse complement.
TGACATGCATGAGAGAAACTCCAGCCGTGCACAAAGCTCTCTATGACTCGCCCATGGAGAATAGCATTCAAAGGTTCAACGCTCCTATGATTCAGTGATTCCATGGAAAAAGTTTCTGGAAGCTTATTGTATCCAACATGCAGCCACAATCGCTTCTTTGCACACATTAACCGCTCAGTTCCAGTTCCAGCCGCCAAGAGTCCTACTTGAAAGTGTGGTAACCCCGCCAGCTCTGTCTCTCCGAGCAGCCTCTGTTTGCACAAGGCCTTGCATCTCCTGGAGTCATTCCACACTCATGGAAAATTCCCCTGCTCTAGAATCAGTCAAATGATTCAGGCGGTCACGTATGTGTGCCCTTCTATCTCGGCATCATAGACCTTTGTGTTTAAAACTGTGACTCTATGGGGCCATCTGTCCAAACGCTTGAGACAGTCCATTTTATAACTAGACAGCAGGTGGCGCTCTAACTTCAGGAGTCCGGCTCCTAAAGCCACCAAAAACAAGGGGCACTTTCAAGTGCATTTAAAAATTTATTCCTATTTTTTTTTCCCTCTGCCAAGGCAGAAATGTACTCTATTTTCTTTAATCAGGTTCGTTTGCTTCCTACTGTGTGACTTCAACTGAGTAATAGGAAGCCAGACTTCTCCCCCTGGGTACTTTGTTTCCTAGGCAGGGTTTTGAGATCTGCCTGAGTTGCGGACTCTGGCAGAAACAACAGAAATGCTGTATTCACCTGCAGAGTCGCTGTCCCTCCTGGTGGTTCTGAGTGGCTTCTTCAGACATAAGGGCATGGCAGCCTATAGCATGCTCACCCTGGAGTGCAGAGACTATTACTATTTGCTGTCCTGTTTGAGGCAAGCAGAGCTGTTGGGTAGAGCATATCAACAGCCATCCCAGAATGTTAGCTGGACGTCTAGGTGACCAGGCTGCAGGCTTGAGGCCCACTGCTGACTTCACAGGAGACAGCACCTCTGTCCCCTCCTGCTGAGCACACACAGAACATCAACAGGGGCAAACAGTTCAAGAAACCCTGGGACACTTATCTGTTTGTTCATCTAGCACAGAGAGCCTCCCAGACTCCACTGAGTTGTTGGCATGAGCCAGCGCCCAGCTGATCAGCAGGCACTCTTCCCTCCATCTGGACAAGGAGAAGGTGCTGGAAAGATGGAACCTAAGGAGGGGGTGATGGTTCAGCCGGTAATAAGCTTATAATGCTGGCATAAGGACCTGAGACCAGTCCCCAGAACAGTTTAGAAAGCCAACTGTGGGGTACACTTTTATATAATCCCAAATTTAGAAAGAGCAAACATGTATTTCAGGTGTTCACAGGCAGACAGTTTAGGGGAACTTGGGAGCTTCAGGTCAATAGGGAGACTGTCTCCCCAGATAGAAAGAAACAGTGCCTGAGGGATGGCACTGAGGGTTGACTTCTGGCT
>NW_004949118.1:5280526-5284913 GCF_000317375.1 Microtus ochrogaster | reverse complement strand
GACACGTGAAATACACACCACACACATGACACACACCCACTCACATGACTATATTCAGATATACATACATGACACATGAAATACACCACACACACACGACACATACACACATACAAACCGCACACATACCACACATACACACACTCACATACACACACAATCAATGACTATACTCAGACATACATACATGACACGTGAAATACACACCGCACACACATAACACATACACACATACAAACCATACACATACCACACACACACAGGAACTGTTAACTAAGCGTGCGGTACTGCAATTCAGCCCGTGGGAGGCAGGAGGGTCAGGAGATCAAGGTCAGCTTTGGCAACGGTGAGTCTGTAGGCAGCCAGGGCTCTGTGAAATCTTGTCTAAACCAAACAGAACAAAAAATGAAAACAAAACAAACCAGACAAACAGAAAGGAAGCTGTAAACGATGGATCAAGTTTAAAATAAAAGCTGCCAAAGAGAGAAAAAAAAAAGATCAAGTGAAACAGAAAGTGGTGGCACCACATGGTAATGTCGCCCCTGTGGCTGAGCATCCAGAGTCCTAAAGGCTCGGGAGATTGAGACCAACTCCCAGAGAAGCTGGAAGCCTTAGGAGAGTGTGGACTGAGCCTCCGCCATGTCCACCCTTGCCTTACAGGGCCCAGTGCGGAAGCCTCTGGGATTGAAGCCCAGAAAACGCTGAGTCATTGCCTCTTCCTTCTGCTCCTCATCCCAGCCAGCAAGAGATGCATGAGTCACCAAGACAGAAGTATCAGGCCTCTATGTGGCCCCTAGCCTGGAGGGCAGCAAGTAGCCAGTTGACTCATTTCCTCTTGTTTTTCTCCAACGCGTCATAAAATCTCATGAGAAGTTGCACTGTGGCTGGACTGGCTTCCTCTCTGAGCAGAAGACACATAGAAAGTTCTCTCTCAGTCCATCTCTCTGCCCGATGATATCGTCCTCTGGCTTTCTTACCTTGCTCTTACTTTCCATAGAAACCAGACGGGAGGGAGAAGGGCAGGGCAAGGTGTCCTTGTGTGTCTTTTGTCTGAAATAGACGTGAATGAGGAACGGAATAAATGTATTTCTGCAGTAGCCCTTACTCTCTCAAGGGCTTCCATTAGTGGCAATTCTGTTGCAAAATCTAATACATTGACACACCAGCATCCTTTCCTTTTTTTGGTATGTTTACTTCTGCAGGCAATTTTATTCGGACAGAGTGAAAGTGGGAAGGGTTGGTAGGCTCAGACATACACACAGAAACTGTTAACTAAGCCTGCAGTACTGCAATCCTAGCACGTGGAAGGCAGGAGGGTCAGGGTCAGGAGATCAAGGTCAGCCTTGGCAATGGCGAGTTGAAATGAGAAAAAAGTGAGAGAAACAGGAGGGAAAATGAAAGTGGTGAAAGTGGGTGGGAATTCAATCTGAGGTCAGCCGTGTGTGTGTGTGTGTGTGTGTGTGTGTGTGTGTGTGCGCGCGTGCGCGCGCGCGCTGGATTCCAGCAGTGATGGGGCTAGGGCACAGGACAGAGGAGACAGCTGAGGGAAGAAGCCGTGATGCTTAAGCTGGAAATGGGCTGGTGTACATCCTGTCTTGGGATTTGTCTTACGTGTCCCAGGCTACAGGCTTGTTGGCTATGCCTCCATGTCTCCTATCAGCTTAGTCAAAAGAGCTCTGCCTACATGCTAACTTCTGTCAGTGATGTGACCTCCCTTGATGTTTAGAAGGCAAGAATGGGAGCCCCTGGAATCTTCCTCTAGACATCGTGACTGTGTCCTTGCATGACATTAGTGAGTCCACAGGCTCGCAGAGAGTCAGGGACCCTTGAGAAGCCACCCTGACTGAAGGCAAACCTTCCTGTGATAGAGGACCCTAGGATTCAGAGGGTTGTGGAAATACCAGATTCCCTCTGTCCGATTCCCCTTTGCTTTAGCCAACCTAGGATAGTCCTGGCTTTCCTGCTCGTTCATCTTACTCTTATTGGGGCTCTTACTGTATAGTTAGGCCTAGAATGGGGTGTCTGTATTGAGTTAGGACAGACAACTGGCTTCCCAACAGTACAGTACGGCAGCCAGTCATTCAACATCATTTCTATTATATAGCTGATATTATGTGTATATCAGAACTGATATAGAATATACAGTGGGGTCTAGAATATATGGAAACGTTACACAGTTTTATATAGGGACTTCCAATTTTCCTGTGTACATTAAGGTACAGGTGTCTAGGCAGAAAGGCACATTCCATCCAATGGGCACTTTCTCCAGTGAACTAGCCCATCACTGACTTGTTAATTAGTGTGACAAGTTTCCAGGACCACTGGGAATTGCGTTGTTTACATTTCTTGATGTGCAGACTTATAACTGATCTGAGAAATATGTTAACCCCTTTGCCATGGTCCAGATTCAGAACATCCTAGTAGCCTTAAAACACTTCACTGTGGGGGGGGGGAATGGCTACTAATTTTTACTAGTATGAGCCACGTACTGAAACCCAGAAGCAGCGGGGATGTTTCTGGCATAAGGTACTTATAGCTGACATCAATCAAGTTCCTTTTCATGAAATACAGGCTCACAACCTTTGTAAAATGTGAAATTTCTTTTTCTTTCTTTCTTTCTTTTTTTCTTTCTTCCTTCCTTCCTTCCTTCCTTCCTTCCTTCCTTCCTTTTTTTTTCGAGACAGGGTTTCTTTGTAGCTTTGGAGCCTGTCCTGGAACTAGCTCTTGTAGACCAGGCTGGCCTCAAACTCACAGAGATCTGCCTGCCTCTGCCTCCCAAGTGCTAGGATTAAAGACATGAGTCACCACCCGACTTGTAAAATGTGAAATTTCAAATTCATGCCAGAATGAAGACTTGGCTCTTCAGAATTCACCCTCTCTCTGTTTTCCCCAAGGTGTTCAGAAGGGATGGACTGAGGTGACCCTGTCAATTCTGTCTTCTAAGGATCCAGAACTTAATCTGGAGCCTGAACAAAACTCACAGATACAACTCTTCTATTTCTCTTCCCTTCTCTCTATCTTGTGTGTGTGTACGTGCGTGTGTGTGTGAGTAGTATATGTGTGTGTGCTATGTGTGAATGATCTATGGATGGGTGTGTGAGTGTGCATGTGCACGCACATGCATGATGTATGTGTGCATGTGAGTGATATATGTGCATGCATGTGTGCATGTCAGTGGTGGGTGGATGTGGATGTGTGTGTTGGGTGGATGTGGATGTGTGTGAATGTGTGTGTGTGTGTGTAGCGCATACACGGAAGTATGCAGGTGCTTCTGTGTGCCTACATGCAGAGGCCAAAGCAGGACAGGGTTTGTCACTCACCTGGAAGCTCACAGTTTCAACCAGAAGCTAGCGCTTGGGATCTCTGTCTCACCCTTACCATACATTGTAGGCATATAGGGTCATGTTCAGCTTTGGGTGCTAGAGATTTAAAGCCCTCATGCTTGCAGAGAAAATGGTTTATCAATGCAACATCCCTGGAGCCTTTTTCTTTCTGTTGTTGTCTCCTCCTCTTCCTCCTCTTTTCTTTCTCCTGTCCTTCTCCTCCTCCCTTTTCACCTCTTTTTATCTATTTAGCGTTTCACCTCTATTTCTCCCTGTCTTGAGTCAGGATCTCCTGTTTTTGACCTCCCTGCAATCTTCTACCCTCCCTTCCCCATCCCATTCATATGTCTTCATTGCCCTGAAACCAGTGAGGCTGGTTTCAGACTCACTATGTAGTGCATGATGATCGAACTGATGATTCTCTTCTTCCCGAGTGCCTGGATTGCGGTTTCATACCAGCAGATTTGGCTCTCTTTATTGCTTTCATTAAAAGTTTTAAGTATTTGAGTATGCATGAAGCCGTGAATTTTCTTCTTTCTTTATTATTTATTTGTTTGGTTTTTGCAAGACAGGGTTTCTTTGTACAGTCCTGACTCTCCTGGAACTCATTCTGTAAACCAGGCCTTGAACCCACAGAGATCTACCTGCCTCTGCCTCTCTCAGGAGAGCAGGCCATAGAGAAGGCTGGCAGTGATGTTCATGATGTGTTCCCTTCAGTCCCCCATCCCTTGGGCTTTTTCATATTTTGATGAGCTGGCTTCTTTTCTTCTTGTCCAGACAATTGATAACTATGTGGCCTGGACCACTCCTGCATAGGCCCATGTCAAGAGGAGCAACTGCAGAGCTAAGGGAGCCCCTTTCTCTGCTCGGTGCATCCTCAGATCATCCTCAGATCAAGAACTCCTGGGATGGTGTCTCAGTGGTCCACAGGGCTGACCCATCACTGGGAGCAGAGCTGGGGTAGTGATTTCTCAGGCAGGCAAGCCAGATGTCCTGGAACTGTGGTTACAGTCCACGTGAGGAAAAATGGGAGCTGAGGGAAGACAGTTTTCCAAAGGAAAAGG
>NW_004949118.1:5275183-5280336 GCF_000317375.1 Microtus ochrogaster | reverse complement strand
ACACACACACACACACACACACACTTACCAATTCTACACAGTTACCCCTGGAAGACTCTCCAGGAGTGAGCAATAGAACTCACTTTAGAAGGGATCATCTTTGGTGGCTATTAGCAGGGATGGGTCCCGCATGGCCATTGTCAGATATCTGGCTGAAGTCAACCCTATCTGCCACCCAGCTTCAGGAACACCTGACACATTGCCTCACGCTTAGAGCTAATTGCTCTTCTTCCTAGCCCAGGCCTGCCCCTCCCGTGATATGTGTCCAGGTGCAGTGATGTATTTGTCTAGCCAGCAGCATCGCCAAAGCTCTAGCTTTTCTGCGGGCATCGGGAAGGCAGCAGGGGGATTAGTCACAACACAGTAAACAAAAGGAAATTCTCCCAGAATAAAAAGCGGATAACGCAACAGCCCGCTTCCCTTAATAACACATATAATAAAAGTGGTTTGCGATCCATTTTCCCAATCTTGATGAAATGAATACTCTCAATCACGGGGTCCCGCAGGAACTGTTTACTTCAAATATTGCAGTGAATACATTACAGAAGTAATTAAGTGAGAATTTGGGAAGAGTGAACGGTATTCTAGCTCGTGTTCCTTTACACCTAGAAAAGAATGCAGAGAGTCCACAGGTGAGACAGAGGAGGCAGATAAATAAAGGGGGACAACAAGCTCCTGTAAACAAATAGGAAACGCTGGAGAATATCAAGTTCAAGGCCTGTGTTTACGAGACCCTTCCCCGTACTATTTTATTACCGTGAAAGACAGAAAAAATGGGTACCGACTTTAACCCGGTCCTGGGCTCTTATTGATTTATTGGTGATGGTAACTCATCCCTTGCCATATATAAACCACTCTGGTGAGAAGTGCAGAGGACACCCCAAATGAAAACACATTGGAAAGAAAGCACAAACATATCGACCTGTGGCCCCCAGGGGATTAAGGTTATATCCAGAGCATACATAACTGTAAAATTAGGCCAGATGGGATATGTGTCCCATGTGGCAAATAATGATGTCTTCTCGGTAATTTAGAGGAGGAATTAAGGCAAGACGTTTTTCATGTGCCACTGGCCTTCACTCCAAAGTTTTGGCAGGGATGCTGAGGGGGGAGGGCACAGAAAGTCGAGATATGGGTGGGATAGAACGCATTGGCCAGGAGCTAAAGTGCAAGTTCGTGGAGGAAGGAGAGGGAGCCTGGCCCGAAGCGCAGAGGTAACAAGAATAGAGCCCTAAGCAACAGGAGGAGGCTTTTCAACTCATTGCACGGGTAGAAAAGGCACATTGGAGTGTTTTAGAACATGGTTGTAGTCACGCGAAGGTTTAGGAAAATTGTGCACATCCTCATTCATCCTGGTGGCTAACGTTGTCAACTCGACAGCATCTAGACCATCACAGTAGCATGCCTCTGGGCCGGGCCTGTGAAGGATTGTTTAGGTTAGGTTAACCGAAGTGAGAGGATGCCTCCTAAATGTGAGCGGCACCATTCCCAAGGGCTGGAGTCTCAGACTGCTTAAACAGGAGAAAGCCAGCTGGACAGCCACACCATTGCCTTGCCGCCTCTGCCCCTGCTGCCCCGCTGTGATGGAATGCCCCACCTCTGGCTGCTGCTCCTCAAGCATTTTGTCCCAGTGATGAGAAAAGTAGCCAACACCATCCTAGAGAAGGGCACTGCTATTGAAAGGGGGAGCCCCCGTGATTTGGAAAATGATGGGGAGTCAGAGCAGAGTTTGAGGGTTGTGTTAATCCCGGCTCCCATACCGTAACAAAGCACCGTAGGTCGGGAAGCTTAAACAGCAAACGTATTTATTACCTTACTTGTGGAGGTTGAGAGTCTGTGATCAAGATGCTTGACAAGGTTTATTCTCAGCTCCCTTGTGTTACTACCTTCACAATCTTCCCTGGGGTGTCGGTGTCCCACTGCTCTCTTTCAATGACACCAGTTATGTTCGTTTAGGGACCCATATGACCTCAGTTTAACTCAGATGCCTCTTCAAAGTCCCTGCCTTCAAATACTGCCACATTCTGCTGTATCCGTGTTAAAATTTTTAGGTGGGAATTTTTGAGTAGGTATAGTCTATCTATCCCCAAGCAAGGATAACTGTGGCTTTTATTAGGATGGTTTCCTGTGGCATAAGGCAAGCTAAATCTAGACTTGTGAGTGACTCAAGCCGAGCTGGTACCTGGGGGAGGGAACAGGTGCTTGGTGTAGGTGCAGCTGCAGGTAGAGAGTTGTCTTCCAAGAAGAAAGGCAGAAGCTGTCAGTAGCTGACAAAAAGCTTTGTCTGTCTGCATAGGGCAGGGCTCCTTGGATGCAGACACACAGGGAAGCAGGCAGGAGAGAGCAGGTCCAGGGGAAGCACAGAGGAGGGGCTCACTGTGGCGATCTTACTGGCTTTAGGTAGAGGCAGTCTTTCCTTTAGCCACCTTAGATGGAGAGGCCAGAGGATTACAATGATACAATCCCAGGCGGAGGACGGAAACGAGGGTACTCACACATGGCGTGGTGGCCTCAGTCGGCAAAGCCCAAGGCACGAGGCAGTGCCTTTGGACTAGTTAAGCAAATGAGGTTTTAAGTTTAAGACTCAGAAACCTGTCTGAATCCAAGTTCTGAGCAACTGGGTTCACTGTGTGTAAATGTCTCTTCCTGCTTGTTCCCTAGAGCAAGGCCAGCACAGACGCCGAGGCTATAGAGAGCTGGGAAGCCTTTAAAATTCACTGGGTGTTGCTATTATTTTATTTCTTTATTGCATGAGTGTGAAGATTACAAGCAATAAAGCAAGCTACCCCCACCCCCGCCATGGATCCACATGGACTCAACGGTCGGCTCTTCCGGACTGGATTCAGCTAGAAGACAACCGTTTCGCACAGATGCCGAGCCCAGGCTGTGGCGACCCTTCCCTGGCGCTGAATCCGTGGCCACTTCCTCCACTGGACCCTGTACCTGGAATCTCATAACACAATATACTGAAGCTTCTCGCCAAAGCCCCCGAAGTAATTTAGTGCCCACACAGCCAGAGTCAATGGGAGGCTGTCTACCAGCACTTCATAAATTACTTCAGTGTCTTGCATTTTTATATGGAGGTGTCATATTCCCTTCAATTCTAATATATCACTTCAGGACACGATGTCACTCTGAATTTCTTTTGAAATATGACATAGAAGATTCTTCTCTGCGCCTCTGGCACGTACCAGCGCCTCTTACTTCTCAGGACTGCCCAACTTCATCCCTTAATAGATGAACAGGGCATTTTCCAAAAGGTGCTTTGGAAGCAACTAGCCTTGCCAAGATGAAATTTTCTTTTGTTATGAAAAGGATAGGTATGTTGGTTGTATCTTGAGGTCACTCTGCAAAGACCTACATAGCCCCAGAAGATAATGGACTCTCTTGGCGCTATAACCACACTGTCCAGAGAACTCGCATCTTCTACTAGCTTTCTCGGGTGCAGAGGGAGGAGGTTTCTCTGGCAAACACATCTGTCTCATGGTCGCCAACCCGGGCGTTGTGTCCATTTCAAAACACCTTTTACATGATGTGACATGCTATTCGAGAAGATGAGGAAGTGGAGAGGGCTGAGATATCCCGGAGACTCCTGGAATTAAAGAAAAGGTTGTCACTGAACGAGAAGAGAAAAGCTGAGGGCGGGGGTTGGGCAGCCCCGTGGATCACACCTGCACTATAGAAAGAAGCAAGGGGGGGAAATAAAATGTCCCCGTCCCTCCTGTGAGACCCTTGAACCTCCTACTTTCCTCATCTGCCCTCTTCCGGTTCACTGCGCTTTCACGGAGACCAAAGCCGTCTGCGTCCAAACCTGCCCTTGGAAGTCTCGAAGCCCAGTAACCCATTCAGTTTCCCTTCAGCGTGGCTTCGCCTCCCTGCTGCGGCTTTCAAGCCGTTCAGTAGGAGAGGACTATGCTAAGGTTGACAAGTTACAAAACCAGATGTGTGCTTCAATAAAATGCAGAATTTTGAACTTTTAGCCAGCATAAGCATGAGAAACAAGGAGAGAGTAACACATTGGAAGACCTCACAAATGAGCTAGGCCTGGATCCAGCTGCGCCTGGCGTCTCCCTCTGGACACTTTCCTTACATAACCTCCACTGCTGACACCCCGACACGCCGTTGCTGCGAGTGGAGCCCCAGGGAGTGTCTGTGACTCCCATAGCAGTGACACCGGGGCAAGAAACTGCCACATTCTGCTCTAAGTTATGGATTCCTTCCACGTTCATTTATCAAGTAAAGGCCACGGCGCGGAATTACAGATGAATTACTAGATAGGCGTGAGATAAATGATAGGCACGAACACAGTGGGTTTTGTCAGCTTTAAATCACCATTGACTAGAGGATGTGCTGTTATTTTATATAACACCAAGAGAGGGAAAATGCTACCAATTGTAGGCCTTCAACTGCAGAGCCCCAATTTCCGTGTTAAGAATGAAAGTAAAAAAAAAAAATGCATGTTTTAGAAACAATGGGCATTACTTCCAAGATTGGATTATTTTCCAATTTGAAATAAGTACGTAGGAGGGAGGTGATAAAGGTGTCAAAGGAGGCTCTATGACCAAGCGCCCTCATTTCGGCCTGTAAAAATGGAAGTCTCATTTTCTAGTAAATCGTCGAGATCAAGTCACCTGGAAATGTGAGCTTGTCCGTCGGTCCAGCGTGCAATCAGTGCGAATGGTCGCTACGGAGTCCAGGGGACAGGGACAGCTTCTGCTTTCTAGAGAGGCAGACAGATGGCCTTCATTTCAGACCTCTGGGTTAGACTAGATTAGCTGGCCACAGGAGGCGCCTGAGATCTCGCAGTATTCCCTTTCAGGAATGTCCCTTAGGGAAAAGAACGAACCGTGGGGAAATCTAGATATGAAAGAACAGAGAAAGAATGCTGGCTGGGTTCTCCAGGGGAAGGGCTCAAGCGGGCTAGAGATGAGGAGATCAAGTGTAGGAATTAACTCTGTGGCTATAAAGGCCAAAGTCTCGCAATCTGTATGAGGGACAGGTTGGAGGGCTTGGCGTGTGAAGCTGGCAGACCAGGCAGGTGGGGCGAGTGAAGAGTGGGGAGGCTGATGGAGGAAGGTCATTGGTTAATTAAATAAAGAAGCTGCTTGCCCTGATAGGTTAAAACATAGGTGGGAGGAGTAAACAGAACAGAA
>NW_004949118.1:5266341-5274797 GCF_000317375.1 Microtus ochrogaster | reverse complement strand
CAGGCGATCTCTCGCTGTGTGGTTCCCCTGCGGCACAGCTGAGCTTGGCCTTCCTGTTCCTGTTGCGTGAGTTTTCCCCTTATACTAAAGAAAAATAGAATTGTTTTATCCTTTCACTAGACTGGTTATTTCCCAAATTGAGCTAATTTCTACAAAAGATGATAGACGACCAGCCTCAGAAAGAGAGAGACTATGTCGTGTTTCCTTTTCCTTTCATTCAAGCTGAACCTTCTAGAGAAGGTTCCACCCACGTTGGTGAGAGTAGATAGTTATTAACACATTGATTCAGAAACAGCATTTTCAGAAACACCCTAACAGATGCCCGTAGAATTGCTTTATAGACTACCTGTGTGTTCCTTACCCGCGTCAATTTAACACATGAACTGTCAAAAGGCCTGGGGACACAGCTCAATGGTACAGCCCTTGCCCACCATCCACAAAGCCTTGAATTTGATCCCTAACTCTGGAAAATGACAAATGACAAGAACCATTTCAGAATGAGATGAAATGTTCTGGAAAGAAAAAGGCCAAATCTTCCTTTCAAAGCAAGTTGAAAATATGACCAATGAAGGCATCCTAAAACTTCTGAAGCATCCCACAGCCTCTTTGTGTGGCTTTGTCGTGGAAGCCAGGCAAATGGAAACAACCAGACAGCATCCAGCCCTGTTCCCCGCCCTTCTTAGCCTCGCTGTCAGAAAGCTCCCTTCCCCAGCACAATCACCAATCAACACTGCCGAGTTTGTCTGAAACGTCTAATAACAAGTTTGAGTAGATTTGGAATTCCCCTGTTTCAGACCAATCAACCAGTTGTAGAAAATATGGCTACGAGAGTCACTTAACTCTATGGTAAGAACAAATTATGGGTGGCTTATCTTAAAAAAGAAAATCTAGCTGAAGTATTACCTAAAACAGGTGAAGTAGTAGACAACCGTGCTTCTGCAGCAGCTTTGATAAGCTCCACACACTAGAACTTGAGACTAGCTTCCTCCCTGGACCACAGTGCTTTAGTAAGAACCCTTCCCCCTGGAGGAGAAGGACAGAGCTGACTGGGGATAGGGCATCCTTCTTTTCCTGAGTCAACTGTCAGTCTGGCCAGATGCTGCTCAGGCAGGGAGTGGTGTCCCACGGCTCCACAGATCCTTCCCTCATCTCCTTTCCCACTTCCATTCCGTGCCTTCTACTGCCCCTTCACCTCCGCTATGTACCTCATCTTCAGCTGGCCGCTCCGAGCTGTGCTCGCGCCCACCACAGCCAGGTCACGGGTGACATGGAGTTCCCCTTTCTGCTTGAACACCGTCTCCAAATGGCTGACACAGAGGGAAAGAGGAGAGGCCCCTGACACAAGTCCCTGAAGTCCTTTACGAACCACAGAGCATGCTTCCCTGGCTACACACATGGCCATCTACAAGAAACGGTGATCAAGACATCAAGGGAATGAACATGGCACAAGAGTTACCAACACACCATGAGAAGTGTCTACAGAATCTCCTAGCACCATGGGCATTGCAAGCAAGGGCAAGACTGTGCCTAGTGAACTGGGGTGTAGATTGAGATGTTTAGCGTTGTGAGTGCTGACCCTACTTCTTGAAATGCATGAAGCAAAGTGACCAGCTAAAGCTAGATGTCAAAGCACATACCTGGTCAACCAGTCCCAGCCTGCTCTACCGAGAGAAGCACATTGTGCGCAAACCTAAGCTGCTAGTGCAGAGACCCTCGGAGCTTATGGGAAGTAGATATAACAAGGTAAAACAAAGCAAAACTCATGAGAGAACACATGCACAGCTATCTTATGGCACACATGCATACTTACATACACAAGTATGTATGCACGCAAACGCAGATATGCATATGTTTGGTTAGACATGCCCATGTATATTCATTCACACGTATGAAAAAGCACACATACAGCCACACATCCACATAGTGCTCACATTTTCACTGCCTGCACATTTACGCGTGTCTGCGTGCGCGTGTGAGTGCACACACACCGACACACAGATTTTTAAAAATCTTTTATCATTGGAACGCTTCCTTTCAGAAGCCGATTCTTGGCTTTTCCTCCTGGCATTTCCTGTCTGGATTTACAACAGGCAGTGTTACAGTCCAGCGCTGTAAATAACACTGTCCCAGTAAATGACACCAGTTCAAAAGTTACTTCCTTAATGGCTTCGGGATGCAGGCTTGGGGTGGGGGCACTGATGAAAGATAGAATTGAGCCTTTCTAACATCACCGTGTTGATTTATGTATCAGAAGGTACAGAACTTGTCAAGGCAAACACTGCCATGTCAAATGTAAAATGTGATCAGGTGCTGGGTAGCCACAGCTGCCAATACATATATTTCAGGAAGTCAATTTATTCTTGAATGGAATTTTAACTACGGCCAAAGGAGTCACGACGAATCCCTTATTTATATGAAAACTGTCTCGAGCAAAGAACAACACACACGCTCACAGCCTGGAGGGACAGGAAGCCAACAAACTCTAGGAGAAAATACTTTCTTCCTTATTTATTTGCATTCTGGGTGGGGTGAGGGAACTGAGAGCTCAGATTTCACAGTCCACAGCCAACAGGTCCAGTTCCAGGGCCTCCCTGGGGTGCTGCCTGTAGCCTTTCTCTCCAGTAGAATGGGAGTCGCTCCCTCTTCCACTTATATTTCTGGTGACAGATGGGCTAAAGTCACCAGCTGAGGCCATGAGGGAAGAGAGCTTCATTCTTTTGTTTTTCACATTGTGTGTGTGTGTGTGTGTGTGTGTGTGTGTGTGTGTGTGACTGTATGTTTTTTATATGTAGTGTGCGTGCATACCTGCAGCTCCATGTGCACAGAGGTACATCTGTGTACATCTGGTGTCTTCCCCCCACCACCACCTTATTTGAGGATCTGAATTCTTCTTTAGAATACTAGACTGGCTGCCCAACAAGCTTCAGGGACCTTCTTGCCTCTGAGGCCCAGCCCTAGAGGTTCAGACATGCCACCAGGAGTGGCGTCTACGTGGGTGCTGAGGGTCTAGAATTAGGTCCTCATGCCCACAGTGCAGCTGTCTTACCAACTGAGCTCCCTCACTGCCCCAGGAGGCCTCATTCTCTAACCCAGCTCTGTGTGACCCAAAGCCTGCTGCTTAGCCTCTCTGGTCAGGTTCTTCACCCAGCAGGTCAGGTGTCACAACTCCTAAAACTCTTCTCTGTGGGTATTTTTTGACAATTAGACAAAGGGGCTGTGTATGGACTTATGGTTATGGCTTAGCAAAAAAAAAAAAAAAAAAAAAAAAAAAAAAAAAAAAAAAATCCTACCTCCCTCTTTCTTTGTTCCTGGGCTCAAATGCACATTGTATTGCTCAGAGACCAAAGCTGCTAGGATGGGGACAAGGGACAGGCCCATGATTGGAGATAGGCTGTTGCCACCGCCCCTGTCTCATGGGATGGAGCCTGGAATGAGCCCCTGCTGAGGAACGCTAGTGATTCCTTTGAACTGGTGGAGTCTGCATGCTCAATTAGCTGGAGCCTTATAGTAGTATATTATTTGTATTTTATTAAATAAATCTTGCCCGAAGACCAGAGGCAAAGCCAAAGCCACCAGAGGTCAGGCAATGGCGACACACACCTTTAATCCCAGGATTAGGGAGAAGAGGTAGATGGATCTCTGTGAGTTCAAGGCCACTCTGGGCTACACAAAATCAATGCGGAAACAAATCCAGGTGGGGATGGCCTGCACTTTTAATCCCAGTCCTACGGAGTCAAGCTTTTAATCCCAGCACTAGAGGGAATAGAAAATGGGAAGAGAGAGGCTCAGACTGCTTAGTTTGCGATCACCCAGACTTGGTAGAGGTAAGACTTCTCTAGTGGCTTTAGCTTCGCCTCTGGTCTTCAGGCAAGACTTATTTATTAAAATACAAATACTATAGCACTATAGAGCCTGGTTTGTTTTGGCACAAGTGTACCTACTCTAAGGGCTTGAACAGAGGCAAAGAACAAGGCAGAAAATCCTGCTGAACGTCATGAAAGTGAATAGGTCTTATGAGGTCTCAGCATCAGAGAAAGGAGGACCCTTTCGGCAAAGACAAATTCTGTCTCTGTGTGGAGCCCCTGGCTGTCACTGGAGGAGAGCCACAGTGTGGCCTCTTTCAGAGCAATGGCTGGGATAGCAGGGCACTGAGCAGATTTAAGGTCATCCAGCAAGCCCCCCCAATCTGAAGTCTCACCTTTAACATCCTCTGAGCATCCCTGGTGACCTTCAGAGAGGAATCACAGCTATGTTTCTGTCTGCCACAGGACTGTCCCCAGGACTTGGGGACAGGGACCTTCTGGGAAAAAAACCTATTCAATGCAAGTGCTCCTATCTCCTTTCTTGAATCCTTTGCAACAACACAGAAAAAGAATTTTCTTAATATTATAAGGTATAAGCTAACCCACGTGGGTTAATGGGAATTCATAGGCTTGCTTTAGTTCTAATTAGAATCTGAAAACAAATTTTCCACTGTATAATCCGTTATCATTTAATCACCTACATCGTGGTACCTTTACTATAAATATCAATATAGAATGGATTACATGCTTTTAGTTTGATGAACACCAATACATACTTTTTGGGGGATTAGAAAGAAATCCATTAAGCACCACAGATTTTCCCGGTAGCCTGCCCCGTGGCTCATGTAGACTTTGGGGTGATATACCCGGGGCCATAGAAAGAATGGGCCTGGACTCAAAGCATCCAAACAGCTATGAACGTGCTCATGGAGTTACTGATATTTTTTCTGTCTGTCTTTCTAGAAACACAGACCCCAAAAACATGGCTTTCAGAAAATGTACTGCTATCAAAATTATAGATATTTTTCCTTTCCCTGTGCACTACATGCAACTTGGTTTATGATGGATTAAAAGCGAATTAACCTTTTTCTTTCTGGATCTAAGACACACTTCCATTTGTTACAGATTTCAAGCTCAATCTTCCTAGATAGCCAACTTTGAGTTAACTAACCTTACTATCCAAAGAACAAGAAGTGAACTTGCTACACCGTCTCCCAAGTCTGTCTTCCCCTGTCCCTACCAAGTCCACAGTTTGCATCTAGCAACCACAAGACTGTGTCTCAAACATCTAATCGATAAAGACGCAGAGAGACCCGATTCTGTCGTATCTCAGCATGACCTTCCACTATGGCTATAGTTCTCTGGTCAGAAGGGAGGGCTCAAGACCCTTAGGATGCAGCTCTTCTAGAGATGCTTCTCAAGTGAATAGCACTTGAGCTGTGTCTTCAGACTCTGAGCCTACGCGGTGAGTCAACTGGGATAATTAAGTTAATCCTGCAGCTTCCATCTCAGCGCCTCTAAAATGGCGGTCGATTGTATTTATAGGGGAATCTAATGAGAAACGTTGCAAGGATTCCTCATGACTAACTTCATGCCAAATGTATAGTAAATTAAAACTCAGGTTTCCAAGGACAGGAATCCATCCTGCAAGAGCATCACAGAATTCAGGAGTGAAGTCATCTGGCTTGGCATTTTCTTTATGGGACAGCTTTTGGTAAACTGGTTCAGTCTTTTTTTATTTTTTATAATCTAATCAATTTTCTCTGAAGTCGCTTCTAGTAGCTTCTGACTTTCTGGGGATTTTCTCATTTTTGATTGAGATTGTTTTAATTTGTACACACACTGTTACTCAAAATTCTATTTCCCTTTTTTTGGGCTTTTGGAGACAGGGTTTCTCTGTGTAGCTTTGATGCCTGTCCTGGAACTTGTTTTGTAGACCAGGCTGGCCTTGAACTCAGAGAGATCCTGCCTCTGCCAGGAGTATTGGGATTAAAGGCACGTGCTATCACCACCTGGCTAGTTCACTTCTTATATGGTTATGTTTTAATTTCTCATTTGTTTTGAAAGTACAGTTTTTCTGGGTATAGAATTCTTGGTTAAGTCTAGTGGTGGTGGTGCATGCCTTTAATCCCAGCACTCCGGAGGCAGAGGCAGGGGGATCTCTGTTTGTTTGAGGTCAGCCTGGTCTACAAGAGCTAGTTCCAAGACAAGCCCCAAAGCAAGGATACACAGAGAAACCCTGTTGCAAAGAAAAAAATTCTTGGTTGATTGATTTCCTTCAATATCCATATATACTATTCTTTGCATTTTGAGGTACATGGTTTGCGATCAGAAATTGGGTATTAAGTTGTCAAGAAGTCAATGTATATTATAAATTTTTATTGTGGTATTAAAATTTTGGTACTTGCTCATTGTCATAAAGATATATGACACATAATTCATCATTCTAATCATTTCTCAAAATATTGTTATGTCTTAGTGTTTCTATTGCTGTGAAGAGACACGATGACCACAGAAAGTCTTATAAAGAAAAGCACTTAACTGAGGTGGTGGCTTACAGGTCAGAGGTTTCGTCCACTCTCATCCTGGAGGGGAGCATGGGGTATGCGGCATGCAGCAGACATGCTGCTGGAGAGGGAGCTGAGAGTTCCACATCCTGCAAGGCAACGGGAAGTGAACTAAGACATTGGGTGAGTATCTTGAAAATAGATGAGACCTCAAAGCCGGCCTTCACACTGACACAGTTTCTCTAATAAGACCACACCCACTCCAACAAGGCCACACCCGCTCCAACAAGGCCACACCCACTCCAACAAGGCCACACCTGCTCCAACAAGGCCACACCTACTCCAACAAGGCCACACCCACTCCAACAAGGCCACACCCGCTCCAACAAAGGCCACACCCACTCCAACAAGGCCACACCCACTCCAACAAGGCCACACCTGCTCCAACAAGGCCACACCCACTCCAACAAGGCCAGATCTCCTAATAGTGCCACTCCCTTTGAGGGGGCCTTTTCTTTCAAACCACCACAGTTTATTTAGTTGTTTTACATACATTGGTATTTTGCCTTCATTTATGTGTGTATACCATGTGTGTACCTGATACCTAGGGAAGCCAGAACAAGTATCAGACCCCCCCTGGAACTTAAGTTACAGATCATCGTGAGCCACCAGGTGGGTGCTGCGAATTGAACCCGGGTCTTCTGGAAGAGACGCAGTACTTCTCACCACTAACCCATCTCTTTTCTACAGCCCCTATCCTAATAATTTTTAATTATACTTTTCATTCCATGGCATTGAGTAAATTCGCATCGTTGTACTATCTGTCTCCAACCATTCATGTAGAATGTTCTCATCTTCCTTACCTGAAACTTGGGGCCTAATAAACAGAACCTCCCGAATTTTTCATCTCTCCAGGGCTTGAAAACCCTCCTTCTTCTCCATACACTTTCCTTACACTTGACTATTCCGGTTACTTCAGATAAGTAGGGTTGGATATGGAAGACTGACTTAAACTCCGTATGTAACCAAGTATGATCTTGAGCTTCTGATCCTCCTCCCTGTCTCTACTTCCTGTGTGCTAAGATTACTGGCACACACTCTCAAGTCAAGCTTATGCTGTGATTCTGGGGAACTAAATGCGGTCAGGGATTTCTGCATGCTGGGTAAGTGCTCCACCAACTGAGCTATTCCTGAGAGGCCCCTATTTGTCTTATTGTAGCTTATTTCACTTAGCGCAGTGTCTCTCTTGGGTTCTTCAATGCCATAACATGCATGCTTCAGAACTCTCTTTCCAAGCAGCATTTCACCGTGTGGTGTGCCGGCGTGGTTTATCTCCTCTGTGACTGGACATTTGGGTTGTATTCGCCTTCTGGTTTTGTGAATATGAACGGTATGAACATCACCGTTGTATCTGTGGCTCTGTACACTCCAGCAATGCTAGATTCACATATAGATATCTCTGGCTTCATTTTCTGAGATTCTCGAAAGTATAGACTGATAGTTTTCATCAGACGTGGAGGTTTCGGGTATTTCTTCAAAAGCCTGGCTCTCCTTCCATGACTCCCCCTGTACATCTGATGGTGTCCCTGCATTTCCAGGAAGATGGTTTCTCTTGACCCTTTCCTCTGATTTCGTGTATTGGGAAAATATGAGAAATTTTGTGTTGTATCTTTTCTCAAATACACTCTTGAATGAACTGATGAGAGTGGCTTTTTTTTTCCAGTTACTTCTTTTGTCTTTGAGACAGAATCTGAAGATCTAACTCAGATTGGTGCCCAACTGGTGATTCTCCTGCCTCAACCTGTTGTGTTATGGAGTGGCAGGCAGGTACAACTGGTGGTTCTCCTGCCTCAGCCTGTTGTGTTAGGGGGCTGCATGCAGGTACAGCTGGTGGTTCTCCTGCCTCAGCATGCTGTGTTAGGGGGCTGCAGGCAGGTACAACTGGTGATTCTCCTGCCTCAGCCTGCTGTGTTAGGGGGCTGCATGCAGGTACAACTGGTGATTCTCCTGCCTCAGCATGCTGTGTTAGGGGGCTGCAGGCAGGTATGACTGGTGGTTCTCCTGCCTCAGCCTGCTGTGTTAGGGGGCTGCATGCAGGTACAACTGGTGGTTCTCCTGCCTCAGCATGCTGTGTTAGGGGGCTGCA
>NW_004949118.1:5250785-5266241 GCF_000317375.1 Microtus ochrogaster | reverse complement strand
TCAGCATGCTGTGTTAGGGGGCTGCAGGCAGGTATGACTGGTGATTCTCCTGCCTCAGCCTGCTGTGCTATGGAGTGGCAGACATACACAACCATACCTGGATTAACTTCCTCTCTTTACATTTGATTCTCCCGTGGCCCCGCCCCCTGTATGTGATGTTGTCTCTTTGGTGACACACTGTTCCCACTCATCAGTCTCATTAATTGACCATAGCTTCTGTTAATCTTTGAGCCTATTTATAATAATAGCTAATTTAAAGCTGAGGCTGCTCGTACAAGCTCAAACCAGTTAGCATTCCAGCATGGATAAGGGAGGGGCTCACGAAGCCCCACCCCCGGCTGAGGAGCTGTTAGCAGGGGGGGGGAGGGGGATGATTGCTGGGAGTGAGTGGGATTTTCCTGAAGTGTGTGACCCCTTGCTCATTGCACTCGCACAGCTGAGGAAGGAGGAGGAGGCAACAAAAGAAGATAACATGGGGATATGGGAG
Organism: Microtus ochrogaster; assembly: GCF_000317375.1. Taxonomy (NCBI): domain Eukaryota; kingdom Metazoa; phylum Chordata; class Mammalia; order Rodentia; family Cricetidae; genus Microtus; species Microtus ochrogaster. The sequence continues at coordinate 5,265,754 of NW_004949118.1, read as the reverse complement.
GCATGGAGGGTATAAATATAATCAGAACGCATAATATACACATATGAAATTCTCAAAGGTCAGTTAAAATATTACATTTAAAAAACTTTTATCTAGTAAGCTTATTGCCCGTGTCTTCACAAGAAAAGTTTGCAATGGCTGCTCTATAGCCTGTTTGGGCATTGTTGTTTAAAGCCAGACATATAGGAGCTGAGGATATAGATCTGTTGGTAGCATTCTTGCTTAGCATGCATGAGGCTATGTGTTTGATCTCCGGCAACACAAACTGTTGTGTGGTGCATATCTGTAATCTCAGCACATGGGGTTGGAGACAGGAGGATCACAAAGTCAAGATCCTATTTGGTGGCTTAGGGAGTCTGGGATTAGCCTGTGCTAGATACCCTTTTCAAAATAATTAGAATAGTAAAACTAACTGATTATTTAAAAAAATAAAATTAGAAATTTAAGCCGGGTGGTGGTGGCGCACACCTTTAATCCCAGTACTCGGGAGGCAGAGGCAGGCGGATCTCTGTGAGTTCGAGGCCAGCCTGGTCTACAAGAGCTAGTGCCAGGACAGGCTCCAAAGCTACAGAGAAACCCTGTCTCAATAAAACTAAAAAAAAAAAACTAGAAATTTAAAATAATATATTATGACATCCCTGGAGACCACCTTTACCCCAACGATCCTGAAATTTTGTGGTGGTAGACATTGAATCTGTGAAATCAGAGTGATTTACTGTTTAGAGTGTCAACTAAATTGTCTGCTTGGTTGTGTCAGTGTTTAGTGATTAGACGGAGATGCTTGTGAATGCCTTGGGCCAGTGCTTTCCCTTGGCCTTTGCTGTCAGTCCCATGTTTAGGTGCAAGTATCACCTTGAAGATCCATATACACAGGGTCTCTCAGCCTTACTTCGGCTTGGCCAGAGGTTGGAGTTTTCCCTTCTATCATTTCTGGGCAGGAATATAACCATGAACATTTACATTGACCCCTAGTTTTTCCAGGAATAGTTTTTCCCACTTTGACATTTTGGCTCCTCAGGGATCTCCCCTTTAGCTTTAATTGCTCTCCGTTAGCTTTAATTGATACCACTGCCATAAGAAGTGGTAGTGTTTAAAAATGGCTACTAATTGTTGCTAATGTCTACTAATTGTTGTTACTAATTGTTGTGAACAACCCTCCCTGACATGGAACTTGGAACATGGAGTTCTGGGTCAGGTGAAATAAAGCCAAGTCTGAGGAGTGGAGGGTTTTCGTGATGGAAGGGGTATTTCTTGAGAGACTGGGCTCTTTGGTAGTCCGGGCCTGTTTTGTCTCCTTTAATTCCTGAGCAGCTGTTGGTGTCATAGCTATTACTGTTGCAAGGCTGCTGTTTTTTAGTTTTTGAAAGGTGATTAGGATTAAGGTAAATAAAGACATTACAAATGTCACCAATTCTTACTCAGACTCTGCTGTTTTCTTGAGCCAACCTGCTTCAGACCCTTGTAGGTCTTCAGTTAATATCCAGAACATTTTTCCATTCTTTCTACTGTTCCTATTACTTTTATAGAAGGGTGGGTTTATAGAATTCTTTTCTCCAGTGTTCTGGAACATTGGCTCTTGCCAGGCAAGTCCAAGCCATGCATGGAGAAGAGGCAACAAAGGATGCCCCAGGACATGAGGACAGCATGGGTCAGTACAGGTCACTTTGGTTAGAAGGAACAGTGGGGCTCCAGTGGGGCTGGAGACACAGGATTCCCTTGGCAAAGCATTGTAGGAGATGAAAATGAAGGCTCAGGCAGTGACCAAAGCCTAGAGACCTTATATCCAGATGTCTTTAAGGAGATCTCTTAATTCTTGTGCCTGAATGTGTATCTATATGCTTGGTTGGCACGTGTCTCTAGGTTTGCACGAGGACACTAGATTCTCTATAGCCAGAGATACAGGTAGTCGTAAGCCATCTGTGTGGGTGCTAGGAACCAAACTCAGGTCTCCCCAAACAACAGGGGACACTCTTAACTGCTGAGCATCCCTCTGTCCCATAAATCCACATTATTTACTTCTAACTTTTGAGGTTCACAATGTTAGGTCATGAAAGCATAGCAGGAGAGGCACAAAAGCTAATTTTTTTTTGCTAGATTTCAGCAACAACAGGAACAGCAAAAAACTAACAAATTCATAGAAACGGAAATCACTACCGAATGAAAAATGGGTCAAGATAGAAAAAAAAAGACTTTCTAAAACTGGAAGAAAATAAATAAACACACCCAGACTTATGGGTCACAAAGAGCAACCCTAAGAGGTAAGTTTATAGCACAAAGTGCCTATATTTGAAAAAAAATGAGAGATCTCATATTAGTAACTTAATCTGAAACTTCTAGAAAAAAACTAAGAAATCATGACCAAAAGGAAGAGATAGAGAGAAATAATCAAACTCTGAACTGAAATCAATAAAATCAAAACAAAATAAAATCAATATAAAGAGCCAATAAAACAAACATTTGATTCTTTGAGAAAATCAGTAAGACTGACAAACTCTTATCTAAACTCACTAAAAGGCAGAGAGAGAATATCCAATTTAATAAAATTAGAGATTAAAAGGAGGGGTATAACAAGAGATACAGAGAAAGCCAGAGAATCATAAGGACATATTTTAAAAACCTGTATTCCACTGTCTTACTTAGGGTTACTATCGCAATGATGAAACACCATGACCAAAAGCAAGTAGGGGAGGAAAAGATTTATTTGGCTTACACTTCCATATCCATAATCTACCACAGAAAGAAGTTAGGACAGAAACTAAAATAGGGCAGGAACCTGGAGGCAGGAGCTGATGCAGAGGCCATGGAGGGGTGCTGCTTACTGGCTTGCTCAGTCTCTCTTTCTTTCTCTTGCCCTTCCTTCCTTCCTTCTTTCCTTCCTTCCTTCCTTCCTTCCTTCCTTCCTTCCTTTCTTCCTTCCTTTCTTTCTTCCTTTCTTTCTTTCTTGGCAGGGTTTCTCTTTGTAACAACCTTAGCTGTCCTGGAACTCACTTTGTAAACCAGGCTGTCCTAGAACTCACAGAGACCAGTCTGCCTCTGCCTCCTGAGTGCTGAGATTAAAGGCATATGTCATCAAATCTGACTCAGTCTGCTTTCTTACAGAGCCAAGGACCACCCACAATGGGCTGGGCCCTCTTCCATCAATCACTAATTAAGAAAATGCCTTACAGTGGGTCTTATCAAGGCATTTTTCTCAGTTGAGGTTCCTCCTTTCAAATAACTCTAGCTTGTGTCAAGTTGACATAAAACCAGCCAGCATATCAATCAAATTGGAAAATATGAAAGAAATGGATAATTTTCTTGATACATACCACTTACCAAAGTTAATTCAAGACCACGTAAGCAATTAAAACAGACCTATAACCCCTACTCAAATAGAAGCTGTCATTAAAAATCTCCCAACAAAAAACCCAGAGCCAGTTGGTTTTAGTGCAGAATTCTATAAGACTTTCAAAGGAGAGTTAATGCCCCTATTCAAATTACCCCACAAAATATAAACAGAACATTGCCCAATTGTTTCACAAAGCCACAGTTACTCTATTTCAACAAAGAAATAGAGTCACAGACAAATTTCCCTTATGAACATAGATGCAAAAATTCTCAACAAAATACTGGCAAGCAATCTAAGAACACATCAAAAAGATCATGCACCATGGTCAAGTAGGCTTCATTGCAGAGATGCAGGGATGGTTCAGCATATGCCAACTGATAAAGGTAATCCTTCATATAAACTAAGAGACAAAAGTCACATGATCATCTCTTTAGCTGCAGAAAAGGCCTTTGGTGAAACCCAACATCTTTTCATTATAAAAATCCTGGAGAGATTAGGGGTACAAGGGTCATATCTCAGCATAATAAAGGCAGTTTACAGCAAGTCCACAGCCAACACCAATTTAAATGGAGAGAAACTTAAAGGAATTCCTTTAAAATCAGGAAGACAAGGTTGCCCACTCTGTCCACACCTGTTCAATATCAGGTGCCTTATATCACCTTGACACACAAACTAGAGGGGGAGTCTCAGTTGAGGAAAGGCCTCCATAAGATCGAGCTGCAAGGCACTTTTTAAATTAGTGATTGATGGGGGAGGGCCTAGCGCACTGTGGGTGGGGCCACCCCATGGCAAGTGGTCCTGGGTTCTATAAGAAAGCAGGGTGTGTAAGCCATGAGGAGCAAACCAGCAAGCAGCACCCTCGGTAACTTCTGCCTCAGCTCGTGCCTCCAGGTTCCTGCCTTGCTTAAGATCGTGTCCTGATTTCCTTTAATGAAGAACTATGGTATGGAAGTGTGAGCCTACTAAACCCTTCCCTCCGCATGCTTTGGTCATGGTGTTTCATCACAGACCGTAATTAAGACAAGTTGGTACCAGCCGAGTAGGGTATTGCTGTGACAGACCTGAACCTATTTTGGGGAGGATTGTGGAGGCTCTTCAGAACTTTGTGCAAAAAAAGCCCACAAGAAACAAAACACAAAACCATTGAGTGTTCAGCGCTTGGAGAGCTGCTGTTCGGTAGGATTTTAGACGATAAAAACGTTGAGCACAATGCGCGCAATATGGGCCTAGCACCCAAAGTTTCAGAGGGAAGTTTAGAGACTCTATTGGGGCCGTTTGTTAATTTGAATTAGGAGTCTGTTTTTCTGGTTAGCTGGGGCTGAAGAGTCAGCTGTGATTAACAAGATACCAGAAACACTAAAGTGAAACCTTTGCTTTGTTGGGGTACTTGATGCTGGTCAGTGGGAGCTGAAGGATTAGTGGCGATTAAGAAGAGTCCAGCTCTGTTGCGGTGAAATGTTCTGGACCGTGTTTCCTGAGAGTCCACGTGCCGAAGCTGTGTTCCAGAGGCAGCCAAGTTCAGCTGGCAGCTGACCTTGGAAGTGTAAACATCATCCAGGTGATACTGGTTTTAAAGGCACGAAGGGGCCATGGAGAGCAACCGAGACCTGGCACTGTGGAGCAGGGGCTGGAATCCCTGAAAAGAGCTCAGGAGAGGCTGTTAGTGAAGGCAGAAGATCCCAGAAGTTTAGGAGATGCCAGTACCATGGGATGGCTACCAAGGACAACAGCAACTGTGGAGTGCAGCCATCTTGAGCTCAGAAGACAAGCTGTGTGTGCTGCAGAGGGCGGAGCTGGAGAAGTGACCCAAGCCCTTTGGAGGGGCCGGAAGATGGTGAGTGGATCCCAGACATTGGACACTGGGTTATTTACACTGTTTGAGTTTGTTTTTTAATTTGTTCAGATTGTGACTGTGCCCTGGTTCTTCCCTCTTGCAGTGGAAAAGTGTTTAATTTAAATTTGATTTTTACAGGAGCCCACAGCTGGAAGACTTAAATTTTGAAAGAGGTTCTGAATTTTTAGAGAGAGAGAGAGAGAGAGAGAGAGAGAGAGAGAGAGAGCATATTTTAAAGAGACTGAAATATTAATGGGTTTGAATTTGTAAAGACTATAGGACTTTTAAAGTTATTTATGTTTTTAGTGTGAGGTCCTGGCGATGAATTGGAAAGGAAAGGGCTTAATCGTGATGTGTTTGTGTGTCAACTTGACAAGGATCAGTTGTGTTGGCTAGTCTCACGTGAACTTGACAAACTAGAGTTATCTGAAAGAAGGGACCCTCAGCTGAAAAAAATGATTCTCTCAGATCCAGCTGTCAGACATTTTCTTAGTGATTGATGGGACTGGGCCATCTCTGGCCTGGTGGTTCTGCATTTTATAAGAAAGGAGGCTGAGCCAGAGGGGTCAAGGACACCACCAAAAAGCCCACAGAGTCAACTAAACCTGGGCTCATAGGCACTCACAGAGACTGGATCACTGACCAGAGAGATTGCGAGGGACTAACCGAGCCCTCTGCTCATATATTATAGCTGTGTAGCTTGGTCTTCTTGTGCGGCTGCTAACAGTGGGAGCAGGGGCTGTCTCTGACTCTGTTAACCTGCTTTTAGGACCCTTTCTTCCTTCCTCATTCAGCCTTAGCAGGAGTGGAGGTGTCTTGTCTTAGTCTTGGAGGTGTCTGCAACTTGATACGCCAGGACTGGCTGACACACGTGGTAGGAAGATAAGTGGAGAAAGGGAAGAATGGATGAAGGGGGCGAGTTTGGAAGGAAGGATTAGGAGGAGAGGAGGGAGGGAGGGGGAACTGTGACTGGGTTAGGAAATAATTAATTAATAATAATTAATTAATATTTTTTTAAAAGGAGAAAAAGGAAGGCCTTGCTACTAATGTCACACACCACAGTGGCCTCTGTACTCAGGGTGGCTTGAGATAGTTCTGACCAATAAGGTGTAAGTAGAAGTCCCTATGCAAACCTTCTCTTATTTTGTAAAGCAAATTGCTTGTGTGGGCACGCTCACTGACACGTGGCCTTTTAGGATTTGCAGACACATGAATGGAAGCGTGCACACATGGGGGCAAAAGCGTGTGATAGCAGGATCGAGCAGGAGGGAAGAGCAAGTTCGGAATGTCCAATACACACATTTCTCCCGAAATTCCTTTGATGAGGGGAAGTACTTCCTGTTGACAAAGTCTTGAGTTACCAGGTCTGTTCCCCATGCCCAGCTGATTGGTGGGAGGCTGTCTCAGGTGGGGTTTCTATTGCTGTGAAGAGACACCATGGCCACGGCAGCTCTTAGAAAGAAAATTATTTCATGGGGCTGTCTTGAAGTTTTGGAGGTTTAGTCCATTCTCATCATAATAGCATCATGGCAGCAGCTAAACATGGTGCTGGAGAAGGAACTCAGTTCTACATCTTGATCCACAGGCAGCAGAAGGAGGCTGTGTGCCACACTGGGGCATAACTTGAGCATATATGAAACCTCCAAGCCTGTCTGCACAGTGACACGCTTCCTTCGACCAGGCCACGCCTACTCCAACAAGGCCATACCTTCTAATAGTGCCTCCTTATGGTCTAAGCATTCAAACACTTGAGTCTATGGGGGCTGTACCTATTCAAAACACCATGGAGGACAAGTTATGGAAGTCCTCTGGGATTTGGATTCTGCCAGATGGGTCAAGGAAGAGGGTTTTTAGAGAGGGGGTGGTCATATAATTGATGATGAGGTCAATATAGGATAAAGAGAGGGAGGTCTGGACAGACCTAAGGTGCTTGGGAGGAGACTTGGGATTTAGTATGTATGTGCTGGGTGTGCTGCTGTAGATAGATGGTCTAGACACTGAGTGTGAGCAAATTTGTGTTGATCTTGGACTTAGAATCCTGTTGTTTGATCTTGCTGGCATTGTATGTAGGAGCCATCACACCTGGCCAAGGTGCTGACTTCAGATTCGAGCTATGGTGGACCTGCCCACTTGGGTGACATAGCCCAAGAGGGGTGTTGGCCGCTGAGGGATCTTAGAACGAGGTACCCACTCTACCTGGGCTCCCAGGAGATACTCGAGAGAGCCCTGTCAAGATCAAAGTTATCTGCTCTATCTCTTGAGCACTTCACCAGCCTATGGTGGCTGTTCTCAGCTTTGTATACCTTCTCTTCTTCATATCTCAATGGAACACCTAGGTCTGGAAATGTACCTTGGTTGGCGGGTCGGCAGGGGATTAGCCAAGCCTATGTGAAACCCTAGGTTTGAACCCCAGCAATACATAAACTGAGCGGAGTGGTAATTACATACCTATAATCCAGGTACAGGAGTGGTAGAGGCAAAAGAATCAGGAGTTCAAGGTAATTTTTGTCTATATGATGAGCTCAAGGCTAGCCTGGGCTATGTGAGATGATGTCACAAACAGATGCCTATAGCAGCTTCGAAGAATATTGTGGAATCTCTTTCTGGACATATTAGCTGTTACATAATAAAGTGCCAAGCCATAAGATTGAATCTAGAACTATCTCATTGTAGTTCTTGGTTGGGACAGGGAGGGGAGACCCAGCTCTGGTCAGGTCTGCTACTAGTCAAAGCCTCTTGCTGTTAAAACCACTGGCTATATCTTTTCTGGAATACCCGACTCCTTACACTCACCCTCTTCAAAAATATTGATGGATTCTTGGCTGTGTTGCTTCCCTGAGCACACATAACACATAATCCTTGGCAAAATCATAAAGGGAATCATTTATATAGTCTGGAAGATGGTGGATCTGCCCAATGATTAGTGTCATTTCTTATTTCAACTATATTCCTGTCACTCCATGAGTGGCCCATTGCATGGCTGCACTGGCACTCACAGAAGGACTCCCTCTCCTGAGCTGCCTCAGCTGCCTCCCAGGATGGGGCTGCTTCCAGTGTGGACCTGGCCATTTCATCCTTCTCAAGAGAGGTTCTGTTTCATCCCAGGGAACTAAGACCTTGACCAAAATTATTAGCACTTGTGTAATCCTGTCAGACTTGTATAGAATATTGTTTTTGTGTCTTATTTGATGATTTTGAATTGAATGTTTGTATACCCCCCAATTCATGAGCTGAAATTCTTAAAATACCTTGGAAAAAACTTTGGGGGTATGACTAAGCCATGACGGTAAAGCCCTGGTGGTGCTATGCCATTCAGGTTCTGCTATAAGAATGAGGGATACACTAGTTAGTGGATAAAGTTCCTTGCTGCCTGCTAATCTGAGTTCTGTCTCTGGAAACCACACTGTGGTAAGAGTGTGTGCTCACATATAAACACTATATATATGTATATATATATATGTATATATACACATATATGTATATATATGTGTATATATACATATATATATACACACACATTTAAAACATTTGCATTATGTGAAAGAAGGGAAGGAAGAAGAAAGGGAGAAAAGGTGGGCCCGAAGAATGTTCTCTTGTGTCTCTTTCTGGGGTACAAGGATTCTAAGAGATTAGACAATTTGCAGCTTGGAGGAGTTGTACTTCCAGAGCCTGAGCATGTAAGCACCTTGATCTCAGGTTCCCCAGAATCATAACAGGTAAATTATTGTAGCATATAAAAATACCCAAGCTTTGGAACTCTTGTATGACAAAGAAGAAAATGAACCATGCCACGAAACAGTTAAGCCAAACCTGGGCAAGTCAAAAGATACCCATAAATGGCTTCAATTGCTCTACCAATGACAGTGTCCTCTAGGAAGGGAAAACAATCTTGGTCCTGAACCAAAATGAGAACTGGCACTGTTTCTAAGTTTTCCACCAAACCTGTGATCATTTCCAAAGCCCCTTCTCAGTCTGAACAAGGGCGTGAGAGGGAAGAACTCTGCTCGTCTGTTGGGAGACAGCCAAGATTGAGTCTCAATGGAATCTTCTTGGCTGTGGCTGAATGTGGAGAGGAGGCAGGGATTCCAGGAAGGACTCCAATCTCTAGGGGGTAGGAGGGATTCTAGAATCTTCTTAAAGATGGGAGGGGTTGGGAAATTCCTATGCCACTTGAAGGAGCCTTAGAACCTCCAGTGGCAACCGATGCACATACTGAAACTAGTTTTGTACATGGTGATAGATATGGGTCTGTTTTCATTTTTCTCCATGTGGATATCCAGTTATGTCAGCACCATTTGTTGAAGATGCTTTCTTTTTTTCCATTTTATAGTTTTTGCTTCTTTGTCACAAACCAGGTGTTTGTAGGAGTGTGGATTAATATCCAGGTCGAGAAAGTGGTTCTTATGTCCAGAAAAAAGTGAGCAAGAAGCAGGTCAGAGGATATGAGTTTAGAAGGCAGATCGGGTAGGGATTTGTATGTTATTGTGGGGAGGGGTCATCCAGGGTCTGCGCATGGAACTGGTATAATCTGCTTTGCATTCTAAACAGTAAACATTTAATGTTCTGTCCTTAGATGGAAAAAGGAATCGCCTTGTTTCACAAAAGAGCATCAGAGGCTTTGTGACAGCTCCCTGTTAGAGGAAAGGGAAAGGTAGGAAAAGTAGGATTGTCACAAACCTCAGATTGGAGAGAGACTCAACCAGCTTCTCTAAAGCCAAAGCAAAGCCATTTCAGATGCTGAGGACGTAGCTCAGTGGTAAAGAGCTTGCCTAGAATGCTTGCTTGGCATGCTACAGGCCTGGGTTCTATTCCCAGCACCAAAAGAAACAAAGGGAAAAGAACATTGCCAGTTCCTGGAAGTTCCAGTTCCTGGAAGTAAGCTATTTTGATAGTGACTTTAGGAATTTGAGTCTCTGGACCTCTAGTTGAATGCCAAAGTCAACTAACCACAAGTGTGTGTGTGTGTGTGTGTGTGTGTGTGTGTGTGTGTGTGTGTGTATACACACGAGGGTAGTGCTGGGGTAGATAGCTAAGGAGATTCAAGAGCAGCCTATAAACCTCTAAACCTGAGTGGCCCATCATCCCTGGGTCTTGGGCTGCCTGGGTCCTCCAGCAGACAAGCAGGCAGTTACATTCCATGGCATTAGTATGCCTGAGTTCTGAAGACTTGAGAAACAGGCGTTTCCTGAGACATTTTGTTCACCATCTTTCTTACCCTGTCTAGAGCTCTGAAACCCTCCTCAGCATGATCAGTTCAGCTGACTGCTGTCTTTTTGAGCCAGCGCAGGTGGGGCAGTGGGTACAGGGACAGAGTTGGGAGTAAGGCTGAGGACACTATTTCTGGTGTTTCCACAAAAGCCCCAGTGTAGGACCCCTGCTTCTGCTGGTCAGTCCTCTCCTGTGTAGACATCTGGTGTCTCTAGACTGGGCACCCATTTCTCCTGTGTTCTGAAGGTCTGAGGAGCACCGCTCTGTTTACCCCAGTGCCCAGTCCTCTTGGCCTGTGTAATATTCCTGACCTCTGTCACCACCAGTGTGCCACATATCCAGGCAAAATCCTCAGAGTTTGTACCTTGTGGCTTCACAGACACCCAATAACTAGACAGAGGACCTGGGTCTACCCCCAGCACCCCAGCATAGTCAGAGAAACTAGAAGTTGGGTGTATGTGCCTATTGAGTCCCACATGTTGCAAGTGTTAGCATGTGTGAGTATGTGAGTGTGTCCAGGCACATGAGATGTAAAGAAATGGCTATTCAACAAGACGGAGAAAAGATTCTATTCAAGTCCACCTTGGTGAAATGATGAACTCACAGGGGTTATTTCCGGGAGTATGATGGGTGATTCAAGGGCAGGAACACCACTGGCATCCCCTGGACAATGTCACCACCGACATGAGATTTCCCTCCACTTGTTTCGTGTATACTCTGGAGGAGGATGGGGCCTCATGGAGATCTAGTTAACACACCTGACCCCTGTGAGCCTTGTAAATCTTGGGACCTCCCCATCCTATGACAAGGCCATGTGGGTAGGACGAGTCTCCCAAGGGTCTTGGGCTGGTGGTCTCAGCCTCTGTGATTTCAGATGGCAATGGTCATGTTCAGCCTAGAGGAAGCAGCTGCATCAGTGTAAGGATGTGTGAATAGTTCTGTGTGTGTGTGTGTGTGTGTGTGTGAGTGTGAGCAATGGGGTGTATGATGTGCATTTGTGCTTGCATGTGTAAGTGTAGAAGTGCAGGCATGTGTAGGGTATGTATCTTGTGTGTGCACATGTGCACATGCGCATGCATTCATGTGTATGCATGTTTTTATAGACCTAGGGTTCTATACAGGCCTAAGGCCAGCTTCATTACCTGCCTTAGACAGATGTAACTGGAGGTTTCTTTCCTGCCTGCCAGCTCCCAAATAACCACTCTGAGGCTTAAGATTAATTGTAAACTGTTTGGCCTATTAACTCAGGCTTATTATTAACTAGCTCTTACGTCTTAAATTAGCCCATTTCTATTATTCCATGTTTTACCATAAGGCTTGTGGCTTGTTGCCTTATGTCTTACTTCTCCAGAGGCTGATGGTATCTCTCTGACTCTGCCTTCTTTTTCCATTTATCTTTGCTTGGATTTCCTGCCTGGCTCTATTCTGCCTGCCTGGCTATTGGTCAAATCGTCTTCTTTATTAACCAATGGTCATAAGACATATTCACAACGTACAGAAGGGCATCCCACACCAGGCAGAATATCACTTCTGGGCAGTGGTCAGCCCTGACTCATCAGGGCTCCCCAGCAGCAGCGTTCCCAGTACAACACTTGCTAACCAGATGGATGCTAACCAGCACTTGATTAAACCCTCAGACACACATTCTCTCAGGTTCTCCGCGGACATCTGTCCTGCACCAGGTGGCATGTGGTGAGAATTTTGGTCCATAATGACCTTCACTAGCTCCCTTGGTGAAGGCTGGTCTCTCTGTTTTGTCACAGCCATGACAGTGTTCCGTCCAGGCCTGAGCTAGGGTCCTACCCACCCAATCACAACTGCTCAAGGGGATGCTATCCTTCCCAAGCCCGCCACCACTAGGATATGAAGCTCTCTGAGCATTGGCCCTGACGCATGAAGCCTGTCAGAAAATGAGAAAGAACGAGGGAGCAGCAAGGATAGAAACTGGAACCTGTTGTCCGCCATATTTCCCCAACTGCTCCTGGAGAGTGTATGCTCAACTAACCCAGAGATTCTTCTGCTTAGTGACAGATGAAGAGACAGGGGATCAAAGAGGCTGTCACTTGTTTGGGGTCCCACACTGACATGGTCTCTTTTGTTCATATTGCTGTTCCCAATATGGAAACAGCAGCGATCATTCTAGTATCCCTACACTATCAATTTACTTACCTTCAGGAAAATGCCACCATCGGGGACATAGTAGTGAGTACAGAGGCCCCCATGGGGACAACTGTGGGACTGGAGTCTGCCAGGATCTCAGGTGACATGCGTAATACACAGGGGGTGGCAAGCCCAGTTTGCCCCAGCCTTGTCAAAGCCTTTGTCTGGGCAGTGCTATGTTGGGTTTTACAGATATGCACTTGAGAAAGGCCCTGCTCTCTGGCATTTAGTCGAGCTATGGTGTGAATATGCTTTGAATGTGTTTGTAAAGATTTATGTGTTACAAGTTTGATCTCCACCAGGGTCCTGTTAAAAGGCAGTGGTGTCTTTAAGAGGTATGGATCAGCAGGTGGTGGCTAGGCCACTGGCTATAGAACTTTCTTCAGAAGGGGTTAGCATCCTTCCAGGAGATCCTAATCTCTTCTTGGCTTACTGCCTCCTTCTGTAACTTTTTCCTTTTCTATACCGCCCTGCCATGATGCTATCAGTCATCCTTGGCTGTGTGGTCATTCAGAGTGAGCTGGAGCCTCCCCTCTCCCTAAGTCCCAGGCCTCACAATCAGTGGAAAACAGATTAACAGAGAAGCATGTTGGGCACTGTCCTGCCAGGACTAGAGGCTGCTTAGCAACCCACAGGATTCTCTGAACCTATCACACCCCCAAAGCACAAAACACAGCAGTAAAAGGGAAAAAAGCTGAGACACAGACCTAAGTGCTGGTGAAAGAAAGGAAAAAAAATCTTCCCTGGCACTGAAACTGGCATGCAAGGGTATCAAACCAATCCCTCAATAATTGAAAAGCCCATGTTGATCTGTTTCCCCCTCCCCCTCCCCCACACAAATGAAAGAAGAATAAAATCTCTGGGGAAGGGGGAGTGAATTGCTGACTGTTTAAATAGACCATTTCGGCTGTCTTTTTAATATCCACCAATGTTTTACCCACGGATGTTACTAAGGTCAAATTGGATAAAACGTATTTAGATACAATCAGATCGTTTTGTATCCAAAGCCTCTTACGGAGACAATGCAGCCTGCTGTCTGTGGCTACCGGAGTTGGTGGGAAATTCACTGGTCTAGGATTCATGGGTTTGCTTAGCCTGGTGCTGCTGGGTGGAGATGCTTCAGTGGCGTCCTCCTGATACCTTTGGCATTGTCCCCCAAGAACTATTTGCCAAGACTGCCTAAGCAAACAGGCAGCCAGAAATGGATGGTATATGTTTCTTTTATAGTTTCTCCTAGCAATCTTCATCCCACTATCATCACAGAGGCAAGGAACCCGGGGTCCCCCTAATCTCCTGAGGAGGGTCCCCTTAACTGCTTCTCCATGACTACATTAGTATCCATTTAAGTATCGGGGTTTACGGCTGAATTGCCCTAAAGACCCATTCTAGGAAGACCTGCTCTTTAGACTCAGACATTTTCAAGAGCGCACTGTCTACTCCTGGAAAAGGACAAGCCCCTGCAGAGCCCATGAAGAATCAGGAGTCCTGTCTTCCATCTCCTCAAGCAGAGAAGGCAGGGATTTCACTCCGGTAGCCGGCAGCAAGAAGCAGCCTCCAGCTCCGTGTTTATAGGACGCAACATTTCCAACTCTGTTTATAACACACAGTATCTCCAACCGAGGTACACAAAGTGGTCAGTAGAGTGGGGGGGGGGGAGAAAATTCACGGAAATGCTTGTAATGTAAAGGAATCCTTTCCATTTTGTTAATTGCACACACATCTTATCTTGTGCTGTCGATGTGTTGCTTAGAATGTAAGTAGTATTTGCACGTGGAAATGTGTAGAGTAAGTTTAGACTGGTTAAGGATTAAGATTTCTTGTTGATGGAATAGAGCATAAATATTTGTAAAGGGCTGCTCTAATATTTGTGCAGAGCATCTGGGTTGCGTATAACTTCTGAGGGATATTAATAAATAATTGGAACACGTCGGACCTCAGTTGTGACTTGTCAGGGCAGTTTCTTCTTCATCCGATGCGTAACTTCAGCTTCCACAGACAAGCAGGTAGGCGGGTGGATGGGCAGACGACCGGGTGGACACGTGGACACATGATGCATTGTCAGCCTTCAGAGCAACACTTTTCACGTGGTGTCTCACGTGGATACTGGGGCTCTGACGTCCTTCCGAGACTGCACACAGCACACACCAAGGGAAAGAGAGCGCAGGAGGCAATGGGCAAGACTTCCTGAGGGGTTCCTATGGCCTGGTATAATTCAAGGTACTCGATATTATACTATCCTTCAAGCAATTTTTTTAATGTGATGTTTCACGTTAGCAGGAGTGTGACATCACAGGGCTCTTTGGAGAGAAAAGTAGAAGCAAGGGGAGCATGATTCTAGAACTGGTTTCCCCCTTACTATAAATTTAATTCAAAGCCGGGCAGTGGTGGCGCACGCCTTTAATCCCAGCACTCGGGAGGCAGAGGCAGGTGGATCTCTGT
>NW_004949118.1:5246490-5250685 GCF_000317375.1 Microtus ochrogaster | reverse complement strand
AAAAAAAAAAAAAAAAATTTAATTCAATCCTAAATCAAAATCAGAAGTTGTAATTTTTTTTAAAGATCAATTATCTCCCCCCTCCCCTCAATTTGCACATTTACTGATACTCTCTTACTCTGAAAAGCATAGCAGAAGGTGATAAGGTTTCCATGGATATACTTAGTATTTATTAGCAAATAAAATCTCTGGTCTAGCAGAGTCCCCGCTCAGTATAAGGTTTTTGAAAATGATTTCTTTCAACACCTGCCCCTTACCCTGACCCAGCTCTGTGACACTAGAGTATAGGATAATTATAGCACTAAGTGACCATTACTGCTTCACAGTAGTGGGTCAAAGAGCCTGGAAGGGTGTCTTGTTCAAACTTCAAGAAATTCCCCATAAACCACGATAAAGCCATCATGGTGACAAACAGCAGCCTAATTGGTATTAACGGATATTTATGTTGGAATGACTAAGTTAAAGCCCCTAATTGATCACAGACACTTGAGTAATGGGACCCGCGGAGTCCCATTAGCGTCGCATTGACATGTTAGCTTATCTTCGTCCTGATGCCAAAAGGATACGCTCGGGAGCTTGGCACTGCAGCTCATCTGGGGAGACCTTCTGGCCTGGGATTTATGTTATCTAAAGCTGCAAACCCAGTTGCCTCCTTCATGCTCGGAATTACAGATTTTCCATTTAGCTGGACACCGAGGGTCTGCTGCTGTGTTTATGTCTGCAATTATAGTCTCCTGAGGTGCGCGTGGCATTGTGATACAGTTGTGCACTTACCCCGGCCTCTCCTCCGAGTGGAAGATCGCCATCGGCTCCTGCTGGAAGGAGCTCCTCTGTCAGAACTCCTCAGTCTGGGCACAAGTTTTCATTCTTTTCGGGGAGTTCATACTCTCCCAGCAGAGTCTCTGGAAGCGTTTTGTATTCATTAAGTGTCCCCTGACTCCAGTGCTGCCCTGGACTACAAGTCCACTTCTCATGCCCAGAAGAGAGAAGCCTCTCTATGTGTGCACATCCCATGTCCAGATCCCGCGTGGCAATGCTAGGTTTGCCCTAGATACGTTTTTGTCTTTTAAACGTGTAATATGCGCGAGCTGCATTGGCATGGCTTTGAAAGCATGCTTACTGTTTGGGTATGCAAACCTGAGTCTCCAGAGAACGCCGCTCTTTCCATTTCTGCGTGCGGACGTTATTCCAAGTATAACAAGAGAAACCCAAGTCAAAACAAAGGAAAATAAAATTCCAGTACAGTTCAGCCTCCCTGATAGGAAAGTCTGAAATCCAGAATAGTTCAAATTCCCAGAGATCTCAGCCACTGGCTACCCTCAAGGAAAGTACCATGCCTGGCCTTGAGTGATCACTCACAGTTAAAACACACGTTCATCAAAAATAATAAAAATTATTTCAGGCTAGTGGTAATGTATAAGTGGAGCACAAATACGCTTTCTATTTAGACTTAGAGTTATTCTCAAGATATTTCATTATGCGTATGTAAATATTCCAGATCTGACATCTAAAGCATTGCTAGCACCAAGCACATGCAGTGGATTGCAGAGACGCAGCTGCTCTAATCATGGAGCTTGTCTGCAGACTCGGTGGGGGGAGAGTGACGTATTTGCGTTTGGCCAGAGCACCATCCTCGGCTCTGGATGCAGTCCTCTTCAGTCAAGTGCATGGCTTCTGCTGTGCTGAGAGGAAGGGGACACCTACCTAGCCAGCCAGATCAGCAGAATCAACCCCAGGGACAAATGGGGTGACCTACCGCTGACAGACAGTTCTCAACATCCCCTCTGTAAGGTAGATGCTCTACCACTGAGTTATCCCTCCAGACCCTAGAAATCATATTTTTGTTAACATATGACTTATGTATTTTCCATATATTTCATCTAAACCCCTGTAGACATGCAGTTGGCTAGATCAGGTATGGTCCTCGTTGATTAACCATTCCTTGTTAGACTCTTAGAGTATTTGTAATTTAATCATGAAAATCATAAAGTGAACATTCTTTTAGCCAAATCCTGTTTTTTTTTTAACTTTTGATTATGAAATACATAAGATAATTGTCCATACAATTAGTAATCTGCGCTATCTACCTTCAAAATCATTTTGTCGAATTGTTTCATCTCTCTCCAAACCATGCATACTTCATTTGGGGGTCCTGGCGTATTGTAAAACAAGCCAGCCATTTCTCCGCTTCTCTTTAGAGGATGGGGGACAGATGTGAAAGCCGCCCGAGATGCCTTGCTTTCTTCTCTCTTCTGTGTGGCGATGGCTTCGCCCTTTCTCATTGCTTTTCCTCTGACTTTGGAGCAGCGGGCATGTCAGACCTACTCTGTGAGGGGCAGTAGCTGGGGAGGATGAGAGACTCAGAAAGAGCCCTGTCTCATACTTCCTTTTATTTACTAAAGATTTCTGTCTCTTCCCCACCACCGCCTCCCATATTCCTCCCCCTCCCCCAACCAACTCCCTCTCTCTCTCATCAGCCTGAAGAGCAATCAGGGTTCCCTGCCCTGTGGGAAGTCCAAGGACCTCCCATCTCCTTCCAGGTCTAGTAAGGTGAACATCCAAACTGCCTAGGCTCCCCCAAAGCCAGTACGTGCAGTAGGATCAAAACCCAGTGCCATTGTTCTTGACTTCTCAGCAGTCCTCATTGTCCGCTATGTTCAGCGAGTCCGGTTTTATTCCATGCTTTTTCAGACCCAGGCCAGCTGGCCTTGGTGAGTTCCCGAAAGAACATCCCCATTGTCTCCGTGTGTGGGTGCACCCCTCGCAGTCCTGAGTTCCTTGCTCGTGCTCCCTCTCCTTCTGTTCCTGATTTGGGCCTTGGGGTTGTAGTCTGGTGCTCCAATGTGGAACTCTGTCTCTGTCTCCTTTCATCCCCTGATGAAGGTTAATATCCAGGAGGGTGACTATATGTTTTTCTTTGGGTTCACCTTCAATATCAGTCCGAACACACTGAACCTGATAGAAGAGAAAGTGGGAAGTACTCTACAACACATGGGCACAGGAGACCACTTCCTATGTATAACCCCAGCAGCACAGACATTAAGGGCATCATTGAATAAATGGGACCTCCTACTTCCTTTCTTATTGTAATCTTACCGAGTGGCCCGGCCTGTCTAAGGCCTAGCTGGGCTGCTCCCTGCAGCTCGGAGGACTGTGCTGAGAGATTCTGCACAGGTGAAGCCTCATGCAGCCTGGGCTTGGAGGAGGCGTGCAGTGCAGCCACTGTCCTTTGCCCTTACAAAGGCACGTCACAGAGCTCTGGACCTGGGAGCCGAGGGAAGCAGATGAGCTTCCAGTAGCTCCTCTGGAGTCTCGATGCAGATGGTCACTGAGCTACGGAAATGAATTCCCTGTTGATTTTTCTCTGCACAAACCACTCCAGCCTGTTCAACTGAGTTATAACATCAGCAGTCCACACGGATGCAGGGAAATGAACTGTGAATCTTTTTAAGGTTGGAACATCCCTACCCAACCACTGCTGATGAAGCTGGACTTACTGTCACCAAGGTCCTTGTTTCCCTGGTGGGACACTAGCGTGGAAGCTCCATGTGGATTGGAATTCCCCTGTGAAGCCCTTGATGCTAGTGCTCTAAGGTCCCACCTCTGGGCCATGTCCTCCCCTGTAGATGGATGCTGTGTAATCCACCGTGCCGGTGGGCAGCACTGAACCTACCCTGATGGCAGAGTCACCAGGCTCTGGTTCTCTGATTGAGCAAGAAAACATACGTGTGCTCGGTGTCATCGAGTATAAAGAGCGTGTACTTTGGAACCAGTGACCCTGTTTCCTGGCCCCACGACTCAGGGAAGGCCTTCCTCTTACTCAGTTTCTGAATGGAATGTAGACACAGTCCCTCATGGCACCTACATACAGGGATGCTAATTCATTCATGAGCCACCCATCTTCCCAGACTATACCTAGCATTTTGTAAAGTATAATCTGAAATTTTCTGGGATGCCCTGAGGCCATTGCCGGCACATCCACAAGGCTAGAAACTATTTCTTACCAATATAAAACGTAACCAATCTTTTCCAGGCTCACTCTCTGGGAGCTCGTGTTGATGGAGAGAGGGTCCCTTTGTTTGTCCTGGTCGCCTGGCCTGGCTTGCTTACACCCAAAATAACCATACAGAAATTGTATTAATGGTCACTGCTTGGCCATTAGCTCCTGCCACTTATTGGCTAACTCTCACATCTT